>NC_056746.1:949494795-949769795 GCF_019279795.1 Protopterus annectens | reverse complement strand
TTAAGCATTTGTTCATATATTCATAGTTTCATCGGTGTTTACTAGGCTAATGACTACAAGGGCCTTTTGAAGTCTAGCTATGCATCTCAGATCTCTGACAAGTTCTGATACCCTTGATAAGTGTAAGCATGGGCCTGGGAGATGAACCATTTACAGGTTACCTCTGTCCATTAGAGACATAGGTGCCAAACCATGGATGAATTTCTGCTTTCCCATCCAATTGCCCAAGTTGCTCTTGAATTGGGTTAGGGAGAAACTCTGCTTCACATGGATGGTGGGCCTGTTCCATAGACGGGTTAGTCTCTGAGATACATACCTATCTCTCTAGTAGGTCCTATTTATATCACAGGCAAGGTTTTAGTCTTTAGAACAGGTAATTCTGGTGATGTTTGTTTTGTGGATATGCAGGTGGTTCATCAGAATGAGGTCTGAGAATGCCCTCTATGCCAGGCACAGATCTCTCCTCAAAAGCCTGTAGGAGACAGAATACAGGGATAGGACCTTGAGGTGGTCTGCATAGGGCATATTACTTACGCCCTGTATTATTTTAGTGAGGATCCTCTGTGGATGTTCCAGTTGTTGGATATGCCTGGTTAGGTACATACCAAAGGGGGTAATGTACTCAATGATAGGTCTGATGAATGCCGAATACAGTGGAACAATTACTTTCTTGGGTTTAGATGCCATACCTTTGTTTATAAGTTGTGCAACATAGAATGATTTCCTCACCACTGTAGATACGTGATGATCAAAGTCTAGATTACTATCTATGTGTGTCCCTAAGTCCCTGACTACTGGGTCAACTCTAAGGAGTATGTTGTCAGTATGATAGTTACCTGGGATGGATGATTGCCCAAAGGATACTATTATGCATTTCTTGGCATTTAATTTTAGTCCGTTGCTCTGACATCAGTTGTTTGTCTGTGTCAGCCCCTCCTGGAGAATATTTGTGTCAGTGTGAGATTCAATGACAGCTCCCAATTTGCAATCATCTGCAAATTTAGTCCACCAGATACCAATGACATTGTCCTTTACTTCTAAGAAGCAAATGCCAAAAATGAGTGCTGGGTCCTGCCTGTGAACCAGTCAGCTATCCACCGGGTAACATACAGGTTTGTACCTAACTTCCTGAGTTTGTCAAAAATACCCAAGTAGGGTACTGTGTCAAATGCCTTGCCCAGGTCAAGGTAGGCAGTGTGAACAACTTTGCACTCATCCACTGCTTTGGTGACCTTCTCAAAGAAGTCCACCAGGTTGAGTAGGCATGATCTGCCCTTGACAAAAGCATTGGTCCAGTGTCTGGAGGTTTAACATTTCTCTACTGATCATCACCATGATAAGTCTTTCCATGGTTTTACATATAGGACTAGTGGGACTTATGAGTCTGTAGTTTCCAGGGTCTGTAGATGGCCCACCTTTGTGCAGAGGGATGATTGTTGGCTTTCTCCATTCATCAGGCACAAAGCCTGTTTGGAGGCTACAGTTAAACAGTAATTCCAGAGGCCCTGCTAGGTCATGTTTCTTGCTATTTAAAATGCATCCTGGGATATTGTCTGGGTCCACTGATGCTAGTTCTTGGTCTTAGAGAGAGCATCATGAACCTGTTCCTTAGTAATAGTAGGGTGAGTTATATTTGATGATATTTCCTGAGGGAAGGTTGAGGGGGAGAGAGGGGTAAAGTTGGAGCTGAATTTATCAGCCAGGAGGTTTGCTATATCTTCTGTCTCAGTATAGGTGGCTCCATTTACAATGAGCTCTGCATACAATTGTGTAGTGCATTTAAGGTTGCAGACATAGCTAAAGAATGCTTTGCAGTTCTTGGCCTGGGAAGGCAAACATACCTCAAATTTGGCTTTGGTAGACTTTATTTGTCCTCTGAGTTGTTTGTTTAGTTTGATGAGAATGCTTTTATTCTTCTGGGTGCTGCACCTCCTAATTTTTGCCATGATTTTCTTCCTCCTGTTATACAGCCAATTGATTTTGTGATTCCACCAGGGTGGCTTGCTTTTTGAGTTTGTTCTGTACTTCTTCCTGGTGGGTACAGCTGCCTCTATGCAGCTATTACCATGCTTGTACAGGGTTTCTGTAAACAGTTCTGCATAGGCAGAAGTGTTCTCAGGGTTTATGGGGGCTTGGAAGTGTACCAGGTTCTCACTTAATAGCAGGAGGTTAGAATAGTTACTGAATATTCCAGGTTTAGCTGGGGGTCCAGGTTTTATTTTTACTTTAAAGGAGACCATTTTGTGGTCTGACCTTACCAGGGAACGCATTGCAGTAGGGGGTGTGTAGCTGTCTCCCATATTAGTAAGGACCAGATCCAGTATGGTTGCACCCCTGGTTGGTGTATTGACTATCTGGACCAGGGAGTTTGTGTTTACGAAATCCAGGAATCTCTGTGCATGTATGTTTGGTGTTGTATAGGATTTCCAGTTAATAGTGGGGTAATTGAAGTTACCCATGAATATGGTATTAGGTTGGATGGTTAGTGTTTCTAATAAGTTTAAATACATGGTATGGGTTTCCTGGGTCATAGAGGGGGACCTGTAGCTTGCAATGAAGTGGTATTGGATTTTACCTATGGTGATTTGAATATGGATCAGCTCAAGTGCATTGTCCTGTTTTACCAGCCTTGAAATATATTTATTTTTGATGTAAATACAGACACCTCCACCTTTAGTCCCTGCCTGCGAAGTAGCTGGCCTAAATGTTTGGAAGGCATTATAACCTTCACTGTCGGTGTGCTCTCTGCAGCTTTAAACCATGTCTCAGTGACCGCACAGATATCAGCATTCTCTAAGGTAAAGACAGCTTCTAGGGAGTGTAGTTTTTTGTTTAGACTCCTAGCACTGAGCAGTAATGCCTTCAGATTTTCTTTGTTTTTATTTGCTATGTCGGAAGTACTTTCAGTTTGGCATTGCCTAAAAAAAGCACTATGGAGGAAAACAATGTTTCAGCTAATATTCGAAAACCTTGAGAGGAGAGATGCAGACCATCCCTGGCAAAGCAGCCTGGTCTGTTGACCATCTCCTTCCACACTGACAAATATTCCACCCCATTAGAATGACACCAGAAACTAAGCCAATTATTAAGGTCAATCATCTTTTGTTTGTATTGTGGCATCATCCTTGGAGAAGGTAAAATGCTGCTTAATACTAGGCTCATACCAGCCTGAGACACATATTCCGAGAATTCCATGATGTTTCTCTTCATATAGTCTAGGGAGGTACGTCTCAGGTCATTTACTCCCACAAGGACTATGACTGAGTCATATCGGTAATTGTCGTTCATTGACCTGTGTGCATGTGTAATGTAATGGATCCTAGTCCCTGATAAGCAACTGACCATAACTTTCTCCTTACTCAGCCTGGTGAGAGGGACATCAGTGTGCCTCACTATGGAGTCTCCAATGACTAGAATGTTGGATTGTGTGGTGACTTGTCTTATGGGCTTAGAGGTAGAGGCTCTGTGAGATATAGCTGTATGTGTTCATGTGGTGTTGTTTTGAAAGAGCCCATTTGGGGCTGCTGAGGGTATTTGTTATGGGTTCTTCGTCTAGGAGGTCTTTGTGGTTTAGGAAGGTTACATGTAAGTGCCTCAGCATATGCAGGTCTATATGTCTGCTTTGAATTGTTTGTGATGGGTGCAGCGTGTGTACTACTAACAACCTTATTGACATTAGGAGTACTTTTATGCGAGAGATTTTCCTCCAGTGACATTGTGCAAATACATCTCTCACTTACCATATCAATTTGTTTGAGAATTAACTGGCTGCCAGTAAACATAAGGCAATTTCTACATTACCTCAGGATGCCCATATCCACCAAGCCAGTAACGGAGACAGCAGAAAAGTTCATATCCATAGCAATAGACCATTTTTAATTGATTAGACAGTTGGAGTGACAATATCAGTCATTGTCAGGAGTATCTGGTTTACAACTATGTGGACAGTTCTTGTCACTGCTGACTAGTTGTTCTGTGTGCAGCTAGGTACTGGAGAAATTTCAGTTGTGCTTTTACAGGAAAAATGTCACTCAAGGTGTCTGAGTCTGTACAGAGCACTGCCAAACACTTGAGGGGAAACTAATACACAGACCCTAAAAATTTAAGGATGAAATATTTAGCCAGATATTCTGAAGTTAGAAAGAAATCTAGCAGTACTTACTGAAAAACAAAGAATTAGCTTGTCAAGAATGATAAAAAGAGGGGAGTCACATGAATGGCTCCTGCCTGGCTACTACTAATGCTGGTCTCACCACAGCTTCACTCTGTTGGGATACAATGCTCCTTTGCTTCTTCTCTCACCAGATGCAAAACTTTAGCACCCATCCCAAGAAGAGAAGCAGGCCACAGCCTGTTTAGTGATCCACAGTCTTGTCCCAGATGATACAAGGGTTTGTAGGCTTGTAGCCGTTCTCTGGTAGATGCCTCTAATAGCAACCATACCAATCAGGAACGTTAAGCACATACACTCACTATTGAACCAGAAAGAGTCAGGAATCAATGCACTCTGCTCCTACTCTCACCAGGACCAGACTATAAACACAGATTCCAAGCTGTCACCTATAAAGCAGTTATTAAGCTTTCTGGTGATCAGCCGTCTCCAGGAAATAATGTAACTGCACTCCTTCTCTCACCAGGAGGAAACAGAAGCACTACTCCCAAGATGACTATTGATAGGCAGAATGTGGCATTCCAATAACTGATGGTCTTGCAATATATACTTAAAGGTAAGACAGAGACCAGTGAGCATTCAAAGAGCTATATTAGTTTGTTTGTCAGGCAGATAATAGATCATGTGACTAGTGCTTAGAAGTTCAAAGAAATGGAGGTGAGGGAAGGAACTAGGTACAAAATGTTAATGTTGCTAAGAGGTGGGGTATAAAGCAGTTGTTTCGATAGTTATATGTACATATATTTATATACATATGGCTATCATAAGGTTTATATTAGAAGTACAGCAGTGTCACAAAACAATGTGTAAACTAGGAGATGCTAGTAAAACTATTCGGATATTGGTGAAGACCATTTAGAGGGACATATAATTCTGAATGAAGATAAATGGTTTGACAATATGGCAAGCTGAAGATAACAGTGGCATGTATCCTGGAGATCTACAGCAGCAGATCCAGTGATTCGATTGGTGAACTTTTACTTATGCTTTAAATGAGTTTGCATTCTGAATGGATTTCATTGGTAGTGGTATGTGGGTGCATAGTTTAGCAACACTAATTGAATACAGACAGTCACCTGCAGTGTTAGATGATCTGGTTACAATGAGTAGTGATTTTTCTATAGAGTACAAAATTCAGTTGGGAGAATAGTGTTATATTAAGTTGTTAAGGGCTGAGCAATTGTCTGGCTCAGAGGGAAATCTGAGGATAGTAGTTAGCTGCAAAAGAGCTATGAGATGTGGTAGTTCTAACCAGTTTAATTCTCTGAGGGCTAAGCAATGGTGTGTTTTCTTGTTATAATTTACTACAAATTAAGCTATTTTATCATACCATTGTTCAAGTCTAGCTAGTTGGAAAACTTGAATATTGGGGTAGCATAGAGGAGAGGTGAGATGGCAGTAAGAAAGTAGAGGTTATACATGTTCTGGCTAGGTTAGTGGGGTACATTTTTACTCTGTATAATCTACCTAGTTTTTAATGATTTTTTTTTTTAAACATGTGCTGCGTGGAGGTCGAATTTCAGCTGGTCATTCATAATGACACCCAAGTCATTTTGTGTGGTGTACTTGTTCTAACATGGTGTCATTGGCAAACACAATAGTGTTATTTAGATAGAGATGTTGTTTTGGTAAAGATGTGTTTTGGGGTGAGAAGCAGGAATATATTGTTTTAGTCTTTAGTAGTAGTTGTGAGTTATTTAGTCAGATTTCAATTGATAATAACAACTGGCACATAAGGTGGAATTCAGAGAGAGAGAGAGAGAGAGATGTAGCAGAGCAGATTAAGGTTGAGTCATCAGCATATTGAACTAGTATAGCATTTTTGTGGCAGTGTAGAGTTCCATGATAAATATGTTGGAAAGTATGGGACCTAGTATAGATCCTTAAGAGACACCGATACTTACTGGCAAGAAGGTGAAGAACTCATTTTCCATTTTACTGCATGTACTCTGTTTGAGAGGCAGCTATAGAGAGAGGCATTGCAGTGAAGAGTTGGTGAGCCCTAAGGATGAGAGAGTATGCAGGAGTTTTTGATGGGAGACAGTGTCGAAGATGGTGAAGACTAGGTATTTGCCATTAATGTAGGTGTTCTTTTAGTATTAAAAAATTAGCAAAGCAGTAGTTGTGCTGTGATGATGATGATGGAAGTCATGTTGGTTTGAAGACAGAAGTTGGCCATCTATTAGATATTTGAGAAGTTGCTTATGAATATATATTTTTAATAATTTCGATAGGGGAGATAAAATGGCAATCGGCCTATAGTTTGAAAATTCTGTATTGATTCCACTCTTGTGAAGTTGAATAATTAATGTTTTTCCATTGCAAGACGACTTTTATTTCAGATAAGTATTGATTTTTCAAAACTGAAACTGGATATGTAATATATGAGATAATAGAAACAGCTGGTGCAAGATTTTTTATGGGAAGAAGGTAGAACAAGGTTAGGGTAGCCTGAGTTAAGGTACTCCGGAGTAAGAAACAAAAAATATTACGGTTTCCAGATGTGCTAGACTATTTGATGTCAGTACAAATTTCTGTCTCGTAATTTTTGCATTTTTTTTTAACACTGTAACAGAAATGGACCTTATTCCCATAAATCACTTTTGCTTCAGTCGTTGATGTTTGGCAGGAGTGTACTTCTTACCATCTGCAATGTACAATGTCCCAAGAATTTCCTTCTTCTGCAGTTCATATGAGGTCTGTGAGGTCTAGTTCATATGTGGGCTATTCTATATACTATGTCAGATAATTTCACAGAAACTTAGACTCTCCCTTGTGGTTGATTTGCTGCTGATTTGCTTATGTTTTTTTCCTTTTCTTGTTTTTTAATGGGGACTATTTTGTGTGCAGGGTCTTCGGATATCAAATGCTCTAAAAGGGGGAATTTTAGATTATTTACCTGTATAGCTTCAATGCCATAAGTCTAGGACCTACTGCCCATTGGAAGGATGAAGCATGTTTTCCCTTAGATATAATGTGTTAGACACACAAACAATACAGAATAACTTTAAGATTCTGGCATGATAGAGTTATAGATAATTCTACCCTCCTAGGCAAGGAAGCTCAAAGACTTTAGCTTCCGGTTAAGTTAAATCGAAAGTAAAAATGTTGAGGTGGTATACATGTTCCCCATTAGGCTTAGTCTGATTAAATGGATTACTGAGTTCAGAGAGGGAAAACTGTTCAATAAAGGCCTAATTCATAGATCTTGCAGAGGTCTGTTCTTGATAAAGGCTGTAGTTCTACATAAACTGAAACAAGTTGTAAGAAGCTTTTGTACAAAGAATTTCAGATACAAGTGTGGATATCAATTTGCCTCTTACTTAGGCAAGCTAGTAGATCTCAGAGATTTAAAAGTTTCACTTGACACTTTTTTAACAAATAATTTTACACTCAAGCCAGGTTAGGTAAAATGTTTCTGATAGCTGATAAGTGTTCTTAGAAATGTGAAGAGTATCAGGTTGAAAACTGGATTCATATACTATGGACATTTTCAAAGTTGGCAAACGTTTAAATGTGATTTTCAAAAATTTGTTAAGAGATATCTTTGATACACATATGCCCTAGGATTCAAAATGATTATCGCTGCCAGTGCATATTGAGCAATAACTCTCCAATAGTGTGAAGTTCATAGTTAATGAATCTGATGTTGTCTTTTCCATTCGATTTAACAGTTCGGTTATCAAATCCGAGCAGATACAACTTCAGCACATTTTTCAAGAGCTTGGATCAAGGGTTCTGACTTGCCCTGCACCCATAATTCCCTCTAGTCCCCAGATCAACTCAAATCTTGGTTGCAACTTGAAGAATCAAGACACAGTTCAAGGGCTCTATATCCTGGTTGGGTCGGTGTCTTATTTTGAAATTTAATTGACTCTCTTAAGAGCTTTTCTTGTGAAAAGTTAGATTTTACTTCTCTTAATATGTATTTCTTGATATTTTTCTAGCCTTTTCTTCATATTTCCTTTCTCCTTTTGGGGAATTTATTTCCTTCCTTTCCTACTCAAAAAAGTACACTATTTTGCTTGCTTTATTTAGTGTTCCCTTTGTAGGTCTGCATAAGTAGTTAATTTGCTCTTGTGGACTTAGCTGTTGTATATTAAATTACTGTCTTAAGTTTTTTGTTGCATGTATTTAGTGGTATTTCCTGACAGCTGGTACTCTATGATAGCAAAGAAGGCCACCGGATTCAGAAAGTGTTCTGCTTGTGGGCATAGAATTCTGCCCAAGACACCCATACACTTTGTTTATATTGGTTAGATGTAGCCCACCTTGATTCAGCTTGCAGTGGTCTGCTCTCAGTCATATATAGGGGACTCACTGCCTGATGTATTAAGTTGGTACTGAGGGACCTCATCCCTGCCCAAGCAGGAGTTTCTGCATCTTCCACTTCACAAACCATTTTTCCCTCTTCAAAGAAATCTGAGAAAGCAAAATCTTGCAAGGAGAAACCAATGAGGAGAGAGAGAGAGAGAGAGAGAGAGAGAGAGAGAGAGAGAGAGAGAGAGAAGGAATGGAGTAAAGATAACGAAAGGGAGAAAGAAAACTTCCTGAAAAGTTGAGGAAGAAGTCTCTGGATCAACTGGAGACATCCAGCCTGGCACAGAAGATGGTGAGCTGTATGGAGACATCTCCAGCCAAGGTTCTTCAGATCCAGTCTCCATCTCTACGCTGCCACTTCTCCCTGGAGCCAGCAAGTCCTCAGCCCTACTCCCCTTTTTTGCAAGAAAAGACACACCAATTGCCTAGACCATCAATGGTGCCTTCATCCTTCATGTCCTTCTGATCTTCAAAGAGCCTATAAGAAGCCAAGGTCAACAGAATGCTGTGAACATTTTTTTTGATTCCAGATCCAGACAGAAGTCCTTCGGGTGCCTACCCTTTTTTTGTCTTTGGGAATGGTCCCCACTATCCCAGATTTAGTATCTTCTGTGCCAGTTCAACCTTCAGATCTGATGCCCATGTTTCTGACTCTTTCCCACAAGGGACCTACCATGGAGCCAACAGTGCTCTCTACCTTGACTATGATGGTTTCCCTCACCCTCCTAACTCCATGCCTGTCAGATCAAGGTGGGTCTCTGAGCTGAGGCTCAGGAATTGAGATTGTCTCGTAAGTTTTTGGAGCTGTCCTTGTCCACAGGTGCTACAACTTTGGATAGTTTGTTGCCATTTGTCTTGGAGCCGTGTCAAACTGCAGCTGGAAACATTCCTTCTCTGACCTCCCTGTGTCAGGATTGTGCTCCTTCAGCTCCAATCTCTGCTTAGACCTTTGAGACTTTTGAGACAGTCCTGAATAGTTCTAGAGATGAGATGTTTCAAACCCACAAAGTTCTGTCCCGACCCCTTTGGATTCTGTGCATAGGTCTGTTAAGGTGTCTGACAGGGGCAGTCAGCCTTGCTCAGCCTCAAGGGTTATTTATTGGCAAGCTCCTCATCCAATTCCAACCATTTCCCAGAAGACAATGTATTTAAACCTATCTCCAGAGTCCATCACTGAAGATACCAATTTTGATGAAGGAGAGGGATCTCCCAGATCTTCAATGGAAGATGTCTCCTTCAGTGATATTCTGGAATTGATGAAGTGGGGGGGTTAGCCACTGAAGCCCCCTCTCTGCAGGCATCAGTATTCCTTGAAGCATTCAGGGCTGGCTCATCCACCTTCTGGATGGTCCCATCAGCTGATGAGTTAATAGACCTTATCTCTCAGCAGGTCTGGAAGGAACCTGATATGTGGAGCCTATCCTTCATACGCTAGACAATATTTTGATTGCAGCTAGAAATAAGTCCCATTGGTAAATGGTCCCCCTGTAGATGCCATGGCGGTTGCAAAAGCCACTAAGAATGAACTCTCAGAGGACTTTTCATCTGTTCAGCCTCCTGGAGAGATTTGGGAAACAGAAGTATGCTTCAGTGACTTTTGACTTTGACCTACTTGTCCCATATATCTTGTTTCCAGAGGGACTTCTCCAAGGAACTGTCAAAATCCTTTATGAGTAATCTGCCTGTTTACATCCAAATATCAGTGGAATCATAGCTATGTACCCTTTAATCAATGACCAATGTGTCCATGCACTTGCTTTCTAATACAGCTGATGGCATTACAAGGGCAGCACACACTGGCATTGCTATCCAGATATGCCTATCCAAGAACCTTTTCCCAGAATCAGAAAGCTGGAAGAAAACTTATGGTTTAGAAAGCCCCAGATTTGGGCCACAGCATTTCTGCCCACAGGGCAGGTTCCACTTGCTGATGAGTTAATAGACCTAGCAGGCCTGGAAGGAACCTGATGTGTGGAGCCTATCCCACATAAGCTAGACAATATTTTGTTGCACCTAGAAATAAGTTCCATTGGTGACGGTTGCCTCTGTAGATGCCATGGTGATTGCAGCAGCCACTAATAAGGAGCTCTTGGAGGACAGTCCATCTGTTCATCCTCCTGACTGAGATCATAGGTACTAGACAGATTTGGGAAACAGAAGTACCAGAATTAGAAATTAGAATTAGAATGTCCCAGTATTTTGGCCTCAACAGTTATGCTAACAGACATCCCACTGGGCAGATGGGGAAATCACTTTAATGGGCAATACCCCAGGAGCAGATGTGGACCACAAAATCAAGGATTTCCAGGTATTTTTACTTAGAAAGCCTTCCAGAGCTCCTGAAAGGTTGCCCAACTGCCAGATTCTGGAGGCAGTGGGGGGGTTGCTTATCTCTGTACTCAAGCCTGGCATTTCATCATTTAAGATTCTTGGATGCATAGAATAATTACCAGAGCCTACATTATTCCTGTTGTTCCCCTCCACAGATGATAAAGAAAATTCCTGATGTTCCATCCACTGATTCATATGGAATTGGCAGCAGCAGAAGTTCACAGAGTGTTGACCAAGTGCAAGGCATTAGTAGCAGCATATCTCAGCTGCAAGGGTCCTCAACTTGGATGACTTGCTCCTCACCACACCTACCAGGGATATGCTAATTCAGTGAAGGGACTTCTTGCTCCATCTAGCTCCATTCTTGGGAATTAAAATCAACTTTGCCAAACCCCACTGGTACAAACACAGATGATAGAGTTCATCGCAGGATATAACCTGGACTCAACTATTCAGATAGCCAGGCTTTCACAATCTAAAATCCTGTCTTTACATCATGTAGCTTCAGTGGTCCTTTATCATCCCAACCCTCCAGAGAGACTTGTCCTTTGACTACTGGCCTCCACCTTTGCATCCATCACACTAGGACCTCAAGAAAGTTTCTACATTAAAGTCCAGTAGTGAACACTTTAAGTTCAATGGTCTTTCATGTATTAACCTTTTAATGCCCCAGGATGTCCCATACCAGTGTGTAGGAGCCACATTCATTGGTGGTTGACCTCACTGATAGCAACATGGAATTACCATTCACCCTACCACTCCCAATAGCCACTGTGACCATGGATGCTTCCCTTCTGGGTTGAGGGGAGACGTTACAAAGGGAAGATGGTTCAAGGCACATGGTCATTGACAGAGGCCAGTTTTCACCTCAATGTCTTGCAGATGAGGGCAGTCCTCCTAGTGATGCAGGCACTACAGGGCTTCCTCCTGGGACTGATATTCATCCTGATGGACAACATGGTGGTACTCTGGTATAACACCAAGTAAGAAGAAAAGTGTTATTACCCATTGTGTCAGGGAGCCATAAGAATGTAGTGATGGGCAACATCTTTCCAACATTTTCTGGTTGCAATGCACATCCTGAGGACTTCCAGTGTTCTACTGAATGAACTGAGGAGGTCTGTTCTTTTGCCCCATGCCTGGTCCTTCAGTTATTCAGTAGTGACAGTGATTTACAGTCACTGGGGCCAGCCTTGCTGTGATCTTTTTGCCTCACATCTAAGCAACAAATGCAGCAGTTACTTTACCCCGATTTCCCTGCAGAAGCAGTCACTGAGGGATGCTCTGGTCTACAATTGGCCCCTGGGTCTCCTAGATGTCTTTCCACATTCCCCTTGATAACCAGATTTCTTCAGAAAGCCATAAGGTGCAAGGCAAAGGCAATCCTCATTGTACCCTTTTGGCTCTGGCAGGTCTGTTCCCCTTTTTCTGGTCTCATCCGAAATGCCCTTCATCGGTACTGGATCTGTGTCAACACCTGTTGTTTCATCCATTTGGCCAGCTTCTCTGAGACATAAAAATCTTGAAATTGGCCACATGGTTTATCCAGTTCTAATGGTGAGCAGAGATGCCAGGATGCCTTCTCTCATGTTTTGTGTTCCTCACAAAAAAACAAACACTAGGAAGGTTTACCTTAGTAAATGGAAAAGATTCACCATATGGACACATTGTAAAGGTTTGGACCCCTTTACAGCTCCACTGCCATCAACTTTCAATTTTTTAGCTGAAATGTTTCAGAAAGGCACTGGTTTCTTAACCATTAAAGTGCAGTTGGCACCCATTTCTAATTTCCATGTGGGCCAGAATTAAAATTCCATTTCTTCGTTGAAATTTTCCAAAGGCTTTTTGAAGGGAAACTTTCTCCTAAGACCTCCAATCAGGGATCCTATTCCTCCAATGGGACATTTTGAGTTGGCATCCTAAGTGGGCTTGAAATTCATTACCTGGAAATAAATCTTTCTAGTAACCATTATTTCAGCTAGGAGGATTTTTGAGCTACAAGCACTGCCTTGTAGACCTCCTTATCTTGTGTCTCACAAGTACAGGGTTCCCTTGCAAACTAATCTTCATTTTCTACCAAAAGTGGTCTCTGAAGTGAGTCTTAATCAGACAAGCAATCTACCAGTGTGCTTTCCAAATTTTTCAAACAAAGGAGAATATATGCTACATTTGAAGGGTGTCCTTCATCAACTCAGGTTTTATTTATATCATGCAAAGGATATTAGAAAGTCAGAACAGCTTTTTCTTTCATATTCAAAGACTAAATTTGGTTAAAAAGTTTCATAGTGACCTTGCTCAGGTGGCTCTCCAACTGTATTTCTTTTGTTTATGATAAAACATACCGAATTTACAATAAAATCTTTACCTGGCAAACCAAAGCTCACTCAACTAGAGTTGCTGCAATCTTCATGGCTTCCTTTGCTAGAGTTCCCGTGAATGAAATTTTTGCTGCTGCAACTTGGTTTACAGCTTGTGTCGCATTACAGGTTGGCTGTACAATATAGATCTCATACATCTTTTGGCTTCATGATACTTTGAAATATTCTTCCATGAGACTACCCAGGGTTTTGGGTAGCTTGGGAAAGTGTTCCAACGGTTGAAGTGGATGGAAAAGACAACATTCAATATGAAAGTTATATATTTAAAATAATGCTAAATCCATGTTGTATTGTTCCATCTGGTTCAACATTCCCTACCTCCATCCCTCATCCTAAATTGTCATTTTTTGGCTCTAGGCTGATCAGTTGGACTTGGCAAGGGGCCTTGTCTTTTTAATAGCCTGTTGCTGTTATCAGTGTCCCTTGTGGTTCATTTAGGTTTGGTTTGTTAGCCCTATGTTGTTTTTTTCTTGGGTTGTATGAAAGCTACAATCAGGCACACTCAATCTGAAGTTATCTGAGGACCAGAGTCGATTATGGATAGGGGAGCAGTCAGAACCCTGGATAATGATAAGTACATAACTCTCATTTCAGAGACATGGTAAGGATGTACCAAGCAACATCTCATTAGCAACTGAGAACCATGGCTGTGAATGGAACACCGCACTATTAGACCTGGCCATGCTAGTGTTCCCCCTTTCAGCCCATGCATCACGGGTGCACAGGCACCTTCCAGCAAGCACACACACTCACACACACACACACACACACACACACACACACACACACACACACACACACACACACACACACACACACACACACACACACACACACACACACACACACACACACACACACACACACACACACACACACACACGCACCCACACAAGGAGACTAGGGTTGCCATCTGTCAAGAAATTTTCCTGACAGTCAGGAAACCAGGCTCTCTGTTAGGAAACCTGTAAATGGGGGTTTCTGTCAGGAAATTCAGTTATGGTGAGTATGTGTAAGGTATTTTGAAACATTTTGTGGGCTAAATTATTTCTAAAGTGTATTCTCCAAAATGTGTACTATTTCACTTGGATTTTCAGTTTGCATTTAAATTAATTTGTCAGAATAATTTATTTATTTTATTTTATTTTACATTTGTTAACCGGGATGGTCCAACTGGATACATGTCCATTTTCAGTGGAGTCCCAGGGAAAAAAGCTCCAAGTTACATATACATATTACAAATACTAGGAACATTGCACTTAGGTTATAGGCATTACAAAAATACATAGTCCAATAATTGAGGTTACAGATATACAAGCAGATTACAGATATAGTAATACAACCATCCATGAGGCCTGAGGCTTACATTTCAATTCAAGTAATTGCTATTGATAACATATTACCTTGGGTTTAAGATAATTTATTTACACAATCAATACATTGAGTAGCTTTCGTGAAGGCTATCCCTGGTTAGATGAAGAGAGATGGATGGGTAAGGACATTTATTAAAAGCAAAGTGGAGGGATGTGTGGGGTACTAGTCGGGGTTGGTACAAGGACATATCCAGTGTGATTTGAAGTGGTTTTTAAGTTTGTTTTGAATATCCTTGGTGAAGACTCTAGGGTAAGGTCATCTGGTAGTGAGTTCCAGTTTTTACCGACAAAGTTGGCAAAGAGGGAGTCGCCTGCAACATGGTTGGATTTGATTGTAAGTACTAGGAGTTTGGTGGATGAGCGGAGTGTTCGATTGTTGCTGTCGGGGCAGATTATGTTTCTTAAGGCTGGAATAATTTCTGGATGGTGGAGCATTTTATGGGCAACTATGAGCTGTTTGAGCTGTAGGAGGTGGGGTAGTTCCAGTCAGCCCAGGAGATTCAGGTTCCGGCAGTTATGGGTACGTTAGGGTGTGCCAGTTGCAAATCTGGCAATGTGGTTGTAACATGATGACAATTTATTAAGATCGGTTTTGCTCAGGTGGGGAGAGAGAGGAGGCATAAAGAAGGGTAGATAGAAGATGGGAGCAGGCGATTGCAATTCTAGCCTGTGTGGTGAGGAATGATTTGATCCTATAGCGACTACCACATTTTTTATTGATAGTTTTTATAGTTTGATTGATGTGAACATCAAACCTGAGGTTGTTGTCGATCGTAACACCCAACAGTTTAGTTTGAGTTGCTGGGGAGATGATGGTACCATTATTAGCTGTTATGTTGAACAGTGGCGAGGTGGTCCTATACGTTGGGGTGAAGAGAGGTAACTTAGTTTTGTTGGGATTTAGTATTAGATGTTGGTTTAATAGCCATTTTTCATCCTTATTGAAGGTGCTTTGGGTTATTGTGGTAAGATTTGCTGGGGTGGTGGCAGAGCAGATCAAGGTCAAGTCATCTGCATATTGAATGCAGGTAGCCACTGGAATGACTGTGCTAAGTTCATTTATAAAGATGGAGAAAAGAAGAGGACCTAGTATTGAGCTCTGGGGGACTCCAAGTCTGATGGGGAGGTGTGAGGAGAGTTTACCCTGCCACAGTGCTGCCTGTTGCCTGACTTGTAGGTAGGAATCAAACCATTGTAGGGCCTGTTTGTTTAAGGTGTAGGCCTCCAAGCTGTTCATTAGCATTTTGTGATCCACCATGTCAAAGGCCTTGGATAGGTCTAGGAAGAGAGCGGAGGTCAGTACGTTATTGTTACAGTTTATAGTGTTTGTGAAAGAGAGGAGGGCTGTTGTGGTGCTGTGAGGCCTAAAGCCATGTTGCGAGTTGGATAGTAGTTTGTTCTGTGTGAGATATTTCATGAGTTGAATATGAACACACTTCTCCATGATCTTAGCTAGAGGTGACAAAATAGCTATGGGCCTGTAGTTAGACAGTTCGGTGGAACTGCCACCCTTGTGAAGAGGCATGACATATGAGATTTTCCATATGTCAGGGATGATAGCTTCTGATATGGTTTGGTTGATAAGGACAGAGATGAGATATGCAGTTGCATCTGCAGCCTTTTGTAAGTAGTCAGCTGGGTGGAGGTCAGCAGCCAGGGTGGTGGGTCTTAGTTTCCTAAGTAGGGTCTTAATGAGTTTTGTGGAGACTGGTTGGAGACTGAAGGGAGTTATGGCCTTGGAATTGGTTACGTTTGGATTAGAACCAGTGGGTGTGAATTGGCTTGCTAAAGTTTGGATGGTTTCAGTGAAGAAGGTGTTAAAGGAGTTGGCAACATCTTCTGGGGGTTTTTGATTGGTGGCAGAGGGGTTTGGGGTGGTGGTTTGTCCTGGGTGGAGGAATCGGTTTATTCCTGCCCAGAATTTCTGAGGTTTATATTGGTGTACTTGCTGTAGGTGGTAGTAGTAGTTCTTTTTATCTATAGTTATGGATTTTTTCGCATAATTTCTTAGTTGTCTAAATAACAGTTGGTCAGGTTGGGTTTTAGTTGTCCGATAGGTGGCCCATGCTTTATTTCTTAGTGCAATTTTGGTCCTAATATCTTTAGTGAGCCAAGGTGCAGCATTGACCTTGGTTCTACTAGTCCGACTAGGGACATGAAGGTCAAGAATAGCCAGGAATTTGGCACTGAAGTAAGTGACAGCTTCATCTAGGGAGAGTTTTTTTAGGGCAGGCCAGTTGCATGCCTTTAGTTCATTGTTAAACTTTTGGAGATCAAAGTTTTTGTTGCTTCTTATAGTTCTATAGGTGGGTTGGTGACAGTAGTTAATCTTAAGCTTCAGTATATATGTGAGGGAGGAATCACTTAGATCATCTGGTAAGGTGCCTGCCATATAGAGATGTGGGGAGTTGTTGATGACTATCCAATCCAGGGTACTGGCTTTGTTTTGTGATTTACCTAGCCTAGTGGGTGAGGTTACGGTTTGGGTAAATCCATGGAGGTTTACATGGGTTGTTGGGGACTGAGAGGAACAGGCATTCCAGTCAATGTTGAAATCCCCGAGGATTATGGTTTCCTGTGGCTGGTTGTTATTGAGCCAGGTTAGGAACTCCTCAAGGGTGTCTGTGTTCTTCCCTGGGGGAATGTAGACACAGACAATGTTTATGCTTCTTTGGTTGTTAATATGTAGTTTTGTGATAATAACTTTGGCATTATTGACTAGAGGGGTTGTTGGGTGTCTATTGTGACAGATAAGGTGGACTTATAGAGTATTGCTACCCCTCCGTCCTTTTTTTGGTACGTTCAAGTCTATGCATGTTGTACCCTGGCGGCAGGACTTCATTGTCCTTAGTGACAGGTTTTAGCCATGTTTCTGTGAGTCTGAGTATATCAGGTGAATATACTGCCAGGAGGGCATGTAGGTGCTGGATTTTGTTATTAATGCTCCTGAAGTTTAGATAGCAGGCCAGCAAGTGGTCTGGGAGTCTATGTGAGGAGTCCATATTGGTCAGGGAATTGGTGAAGAGATTAGGGGCAGTAGTAGCAGTTGGACCAGGGTTTGGGTGGATGTCACCATCCATGGTGAGGTTATTTTTTATCCTAGCTATGAGTTTCCAGATCCTGAGTAGTGTACAGTAATAGTACCTTGGTTTGGAGCGGATGTATTTAGGCCTCATAGGGGCATAATTGGATGGGGTTGGTGAGTTAAGAATATGGGAAGGGAGAAGTTGAGTGTTATTGTGTGTAAGTGAAGGAGTTGAGGTTCTGAATCTAGGGTAGTGAAAGCCAAGGTATCCTGTGTTCTCATAGGATGAGAGTAGATATGGGATGAGTAGCAGGGATGGCAGAAAGGTTAGCAATAAAAGTGTGGGGATAGACATAGTAGTTAGGTTGAGATTTGGTACTAGTATGGGAGTAGACTAGTAGACTAGTATGGGAGGGAGGGACAAGAGGTGGCAGGTGGAGTTGGTTGAGGTTGTAGTATTGGCTGTTGCTGATTGGTTGTAGAGGAGGTGGGTGTGACTAGGTAGATATAAATTAAGCAATAGCAGGGGTGTGTGGAATTTGGGGGCAGGGTGAGGCACGAAGCAAACCCGAGCGAAGCAAGGGCGAGCAGAGCGGGGCTTAACCAGTTTTCCAATTTGCCAGTGACTGAAGGTTGCAATGTAGGTGTACTATTACTTTCAATAGGCCTTTCAGGCAAGTTTTAAATTTGCTTTAATTTACTGTTTTTGCAGGAGGGTTAACTGTGAGATAGTCACTAGATGAACTTAAAACACTAGCGACTGAGGGTTTTTATTTTTATTTTTATTTTTATGGTTAAGGTTAGCTATATTGCAGCAGTTTTCTAATGGGGCTTTTTGAGGGCACTTACAAAGCCATTCATTAAGAGTTATGGTTATTAACCTTATAGTTTTTCAGTACAGGGCTGGGAGGTCTGCATTCCACGTGCTTCACTACACATAATGTTAAGTTCCTTATACTTAGGGAGCTTATTAGGAGCTGTTGCCAGGGCAGCGACCTGTGGGGATAGATTTGTAAAATTTACCAGCAGGCAACAGTGTTTCAAGTACACAGTTTCCGTTCCTGTAAATAGTTAGCGTTCCCTTTTATATATATTCACATCTCAGTAGACAGCTGTAATGTTAAAACATATTGCCATACAGCATGCACACCTATATATCTACAAATACGTTCTACCACAATTTGTTAACAGGAATGATTTGCAGACTGTAGGTATTGCAGGTTTCAGCGTGCTATGCTGCAACCTGTGAACTGTAATTATCCAGTGTAATCTCATATAACAGAGTGGTGGTTTAAATAGCAGAATACAATTCAAACACTGTCATTATCTTTTCACTAGTCTGTAGCAGACTTATTTAACACAACAGGACCCGAAAAGCAACAATTAAGTACAATGCTGTAAATCCCTTTGCGTGGCCAATACCAACACAAACGCAGCTTATTCAAAAGCTTTTATTAGATCTCCTAATTAAAACCAAGCGCTTTCTCCCAGTCACTACCGGGCTTTCTCAAGGTTTTACCTTGAGAAAGCCCGGTAGTGACTAGGAGAAAGCGCTTTATTCTTTTGGCTTGGGCTACATTCATTTCAGACTTATTTAACAAATACAGAGCTATGTGGTAAACAGCTGAGTACAAGCCAAAAATGCTTTCGATGTCTTACACTAGTCTGTACCACTCTTATTTTATCAAATTAAGTACACTTGTAGTACAAACATTCGTATATCCTGTAAGTATTCAACTACAGAAGTCTGTAGTAGTTGTAGATTAGTCTTTTTGTTTGCTTCAGCTGGCACCCTTGGTGATGTGATGTCTGGCCATTAGCAGAAACAGATTACTCAAAAGAATCCTCTTCATGATACATCTCAGAAGTAGTACACAGAACATCTGAGCATTCTTTATATATATATATATATATATATATATATATATATATATATATATATATATATATGTGTGTGTGTGTGTGTGTGTGTGTGTGTGTGAAATAAAAGATCAGTTATCCAGCTAAATGTCCTCTCTGGTAAGACTATATGTACATTTTGCCTTCAGTATAAATAATACTGTAGCTATTGATAAAATGTGGGCTCAGGAAAACTGTAAAGTGCTCACTGCAGGAAACAGAAATAATAATCCTATTTGTTAGCAATGTAGGCTCACTTGACAAACAGTCACTTTTCAGGGGCAATCTGGGAAGCAATGTCTGGTTAAGTGACTTACTCAAGGTCATGGAGTAGACAAGGGTTGACAGAATCAAACTCTGTACCAAGGGAGCTATAGCCTACAACCTTAACTTCTGCGATAAGTACCAGTAAATATATATCCGTCTTCCTTTCCTTATTTTGACAGCATGATTTTTAGATCCCCCATGTGTATCTAGTGTACCATATTCAACAAATATACCAGTGGCCAAGACAATATTATGAATATCTTTTAACACGTGCAGCATGTTTATATATTTATTAATCTGTTCTATTTAGCATATTTACTGTTTCTTCAAAGCTGTTGCTAGCATGATTATTAACTTTGAAAGAGAAACAATCTACATTTATTTAGTGAAATGGGTGGACCTTCTGTCACGTTTTTTGCCTCTTGGAAAAGTGTCAACCCTAAAGGTTACTCACATGCATGCATTCATACATATGCATACATTCACAGACATAAAACACACTCAAACAGATGCCCTATTTCTGAATGCAATGTGAATTGTAAAGACAGGAACATGAAGGTAGTGTTCATCCAATGAAGCTCTGCTAAGTGTGAAAGTGCTCATCTATTTAATATCTTTTATTTTTTCAATAAAGAATTATCAATTTTTAAGCAAGTTATAAAGTGCTTGAATACTTTAAAGTCTCACCTGACTGGCTACTCATTTTGTCCCTGATTTTAAGAAGGCTCATTCAGCAACTTCAGTACTCATGAAGTACCAGTTTTTCCTGTGGTTTAATGTTTTTCTTTAAAGTGGGGAAACATCTTACCCTCTAAGGCTGGAAAACTCTTGTACCTCACTAAAAGGATCTGTTTACACACACACACACACACATATATATATATATATATATATATATATGTGTGTGTGTGTGTGTGTGTGTGTGTGTGTGTGTGTGTGGTTGCAGAGGAGAAGAGTAAACACTCACATGAATGAATGCTTTTTACTGCAAAAAAAAATGCTCATATGAACTAATGTTCTTTTAAATGGTTTTGTGTTAGTAGCCTTTTGCGTGGGATCACATTTCAGCAAAGTAAGGGAATTTGCCCTTAACCCTCTGTTGTGCGATCTTAGAGTCAATATATACAATTAGTAGGGGGTGTGGAGTGGTATTAGTTTTTCATGTTTTTGACCACTTTAGATCCATTCAAAGTGATGCCTGTTTTGACATTCGTTCATGACACGTTTATATATATATATATACACACACACACACACACACACACACACACACACATATATATTTATATATATATATATATATATATACACACACACACACACACACACACACACACACACACACACATATATATATATTTATATATATTTATATATATATATATATATATATATACACACACACACACACACACACACACACACACACACACACACACACACACACACACACACACACACACATACATACATATATAGATATAAGCACATTTTATATATACACCTTTGAAAACTGACTAGAGACAGAAATATGTAATAACACAGTTTATTTAATAAAGACATGAAGTGCAGCCTACTTTGGCTATGAACAGCAGGAGTGTAGCAAGGACAGGGCATGTTGGAAGGACGCGATTAGCTATCCATCATCCTGTTTGATTTTTTTGTTTTTTACTGGGGGGCATGCATATTACTGTAATAATCTGATTGCTAGAATGTAGGAATTGGGACTTTTTTTAAGTTTTTCAGGTGAAGAGTTACATGGGGTGGGGCACTAGCTTTTGTTAATGGCACAGGGTGTTGACTGAGCCAGCTATGCTCCCATTTAATGGCTAGTATTTACACTATTTCCCAGTACCTTCAATGCAATTATTTCATCCTTAGAGATAACACCACCAGTTTTGGTGTCATACAAGCTCTTTTCCACACATCCATTCCAGCAAACAGGCTGTAAGTTATATTACACAGCTGTAAACCTCAGCTAAGTCTCATTCCATCTCTGCACAAAATGTTTCACTGATCTTCCTTCAAGCCACATTCATTAATGACCTTGAATGGGTCATCCAGTACCAGGAACCACATATCTACAGGTAGAGGCCCTGCTCTATCACGCAATGATCCTCCCACTTGTCAAACTACCTTCCTTCCTTGCTATTTCAGGCTTTAGCCTTTTATATACTGCATATAGGTAATTAGTGTCTCATTATTTTAATACAACCAATTATTTGACTAATGATTGAAAGAATTTAATGACATGACACATTAAAAGGCTCGCGCGCACGTGTGTGTGTGTGTGTGTGTGTGTGTGTGTGTGTGTGTGTGTGTGTGTGTGTGTGTGTGTGCGTGTGTGTGTGGCTCTTGTGGCCTAGGTCATAGGTCAAAGCTGGAAAATAAAAGCCAAGCTTGCTTACCGGATTAACAAATTATAGACAGATAAAATTATTTAGGATTTTTAGAGTACACTGCAAGATGTAAATTGTTGCTTTTTTTACTCTTTTGTTACTTTGTAGCATATACTTGGCTTTAGCTTTTGCTAATTTGAAGTGGCCAGTTAATAAAGGTAATACATTTTTATGGTAGGGTTTCCATCAAAGCTGTTAAAAAAGTCTTTCAGCTTTTCCCGATTAGGGGTTGCCATAGTGCATCACTGGTCCGCTAAAGATTGGCAGTGGATTTTTACTGTGTTGAGTTGCCAGCCCGGTGCCCAACCTTCAGAGGAGGAACACCCACACATGCACGCACCTATCTGCATGTCTTTAACATTCATTCAACCATGGGAAGGACATGCAGACTCTGCACAGAAGGCACTCCAGCAGGGAATCGAACTGGAGAACCTTTTGCTGTGAGGCGACAATGCTAACCGCTGCACCATTCTTCATCAAATCCTTTATTTTACATGTGATCCAGGGTCAAGTTTAGCTTTACTTTTCCTTTTTTATACTAAGACCAAACTACTAAGAACAAAAAGGAGCATAATTTAACTGTTCACTTACAGAATATTAAGTATAAGTAGTGTAGATGAAACAAGATAGACTGATGGTCACAGATGAATTAAGGCAGGTTAGATTATTATTTTAACAGTCATAATGCTATGATTTGTGGCTCCTTCTTGATGACATTGAATGTGCCAGCCATTACCTCAACCATTACTAGCTGTACCAATGCAAATATTTGTAGAGATGAATGTCAGAAGGCTTCCACTTTGAATGGATAAAAACAAATTCACAGAGGATTGGAAATCCCTGAACTGCATTTGCTGAAAAATACCTACCAAAAACACTTTTTAAAGTGTTTTTGCTGAGAAGCAGCCCCCCCCCACTGTACACCCTCCCAATGTGGGAGAGGGTAAGCCCCCCACACCCCCTAAATTTATATTTGTCAACACTGTGGTTGCCCAACTCGAAAAAGGAGGAAATTCTCCCAAAAGAGAATCACTTAATGAACAATCCGCTGAGAGTGATTTCTCCATTTTTTAAATTTCTGCAAATCTTTTAGGTTTCTAATACTATGGCGGGAATGGACTCCATTCCTATGTCAAAGTATGATTAAAGTTCATTAAATTAGTATTGTTTCAATCTTTAATGTTAGCCAGAAGTGCTCTTTGCAGCACCTGCAATGTGTCTAGCAATGACTCCTTCTGCAATTTGTATGGAGTTACATGTATCTGTAACATTTCTAAGTATGATTGCAAATTCTTATTTATAAGACCCATTGCAAATTATTTTTTTATAAGCCACATTGCTCCTACTGCTATTGAATCAGTCTGAGTGTCCTTCTTCTACACTGTCCTCATTTCTGCCTGCAAATCCTGGTATGTTATGACTTTGTGTCTCTCTCTACGTAAGATAATATAGTCACTGGGTGTAGCAATTTTAATGATCCATGCTACTTTTGTCTTCCTTTCATGGACTAGTATATCTAATTTCTGGCATCTATTTTTTGAACTGTTGGTAACAAGTGATCCATGTGATATAAACTTCATCATTTTCTATAATGCTTTGTGGCTCATATTTACAGTGTTTTTCAGCTACTTCATTATTATAATGTTTGCACAATCCCCAATACAACAGTCTTGCCACATTATTATGCCTTTCAGTTTACAGTCCTTCTGCCATTAGTATGTCACAACCAGCAACAAGATGTGCGACTGTTTCTAATTCTGTTCTATAAAACCTATATTTATCTGTTTCTTCCACATATTCAATGGACTTTGTAAACCGATGTGTACGTAGTCCACTATCTTGGACCACCAATATTAACCTTTCGTCTTTTGGTTTAAATTTACTTCTGCTTAACCATACTTGGATTTGAGTCTGATCAACATGGAGTTGTTCCAAGAGCTTTCTATACTTGCAGCTATATTTATGCATTTTCTATGTTTCTTACCTTCTCATCTGATCCTTCCCTTTATATTCTCTCTTTTGTTTTGTTTTTTTTGGCAAATTTAATTGCTGCCTAAGTTTTATCTGCTTTTAGTTTGATTTCCATTCCTGCTTGACGCTGGTATGCTTCTGCTAAACTGAGCAGGGAAGTCATCCAAGACTTATTTATTTATTTATTATACATTTGTTTACCGGGAAAGTCCAACTGGGCACATCTCCTTTTTCAGTGAAGGCCCAGGGAGAAAAGCTCCAGAAATAACGTACATAGTAACAATGGTAAATAATACATTTAGAGTAAAATAAATTACATTTAGAGTAACAGAAATTATAACAAGACAGTAGATGAATAAACAGATACAATTTGGTCAGTAGTTGTAGAATTATACTGAATATTTACATAGAATTATGTGCAGTCTACATAATGCCTTTCAACAGTGGTTAAGTATAATTAGCAAGATGGGTTAGCAGAGAGGTTATTGACAGAGTGGAGCAGAGGAATGAGCTAGCCAGGAGAGATGCAGGAACAGAGCCAGGAATTTGCAAGGTAAGTTTTTTAGGAGTTTCTTAAACTATACTGGTGAAGTATTGACCACTAGTGAGTTAGGTAGGCTATTCAACAGTATGGAAATGTAGTTGGAGAAAAGAGATTCTTCAGCTGAGTTTTTAGCTTTAGTGACTTATAGAAGTAGTTTATTGTTAGAGCAGAGTGATCTTGAAGAGAAGTAGGGTTGCAGGATATTTCTGAGAGCAGGGGTGTTTTATGGGTGATGGAGTATTTTATGTGCAAAGATTAGTTGGTTAAAGTGAAGGAGTTGAGGGAGTTCAAGCCACTCGAGCTGCTTGAGTGATAATGATGTGACCTGTAAGATGCATTGCTGGGAAGTTTGGAAATTTTATTATAACAGGCTTCAATGTCTGGCAAGGTCGGTTTTTTGGAGGTTGGTTAAGATTGGGGATACATATAAGCGCGTTGACAAGAGATGTGTTCTGGCAATAGTGACTTTTGTACTGTTTGTTAGAAATGTGTTATTTCTATATAGGAGACCAAGTTTCTTGTGGACTTGTTTGATGCTTTGGGCTATATGGAGTTCAAATTTCAGGTTGCTGTCTGTTACAACCCCTAGCAGTTTAGTCTGGGTTGTTGGAGTGATCATTATTTTATTTTTCGACAAGATGTGGAAGGTTGTAGGAGGTATTTCTAGTTGGGCAGAAGAGAAGATGTTTTGTTTTATTGAGATTAAGTATGAGTTCGGAGTTGGTTAACCAGGTTTCTATAGATAAGAAGGAATCTTGAGTAATGTTTTGAAGGTCTTTGAGGGAGGTGGCTGAGCAGTTCAGAGTAGAATCATCTGCATATTGAATTACAGAGTTATGGAGTGAAGCAGAATGAAGCTGATTGGTAAAGAGAGAGAATACAATGGATCCAAAGATGGAGCCTTGTAGGGCCCCTAAGGTGACCGGGAGAAAGGGTGAAAGGATTGTTGCCAACGGATGGCCTGTTGGTAGCTTTGGAACCAAGTAATAGTAGGGTTGCTAAGGTTAAGGGTGGAGAGAACACTGATGATTTTGCTGTGGTTGACCATGTCAACGGCCTTGGACAGGTCCAGGAATATGGTTGACACAAATTGGCCATTGTTTCTGTGCTGGTTAACTTTGTTTGTAAAGAACAGTAGGGCTGTTGTGGTACTGTGACAGGCATGAAATCCATGTCGGATATGAGACAAGACATTATGTGTAAGGAAGGAGGTAGTCCATAAGTTGGATGTGTACAACCCTTTCAAGGATTTTAGATAGGGGAGAAAAAATGGCAATAGGGTGATAGTTCAAAAGAGCTATCTCCTTTATGCAATGGCAGAACATGAGGGAGTTCCAATATAGCAGGGACATGTGCTTCTGTTATTGATCTGTTTATGAGTATGGCTACTGGGTATGCAATAGCTTGTGCTGCAATTTGTAGCTATTCAGCAGGGAGATTATCAGCGGCTAAGGTAGTCGGTTTAAGTTTTTTAGTAATTTTTTGATGTTATGAACTGGGACTGGGTTTAACGTAAATTGGTTGGTAGTATTTGTAGATGTGTATTATTATTATTATTATTATGTGTGATAAAAGACCTTGGGACCCCGGTGGACAGTAGTCTCTCCTTTGGTAGTCACATCACCACAGTAGTCAGGAAGTCCTTCTACGTGGCACACCTCATCATAAAAGGGTTCTCATCCAGGAAAAAAGAGGTCATTGTTCTCCTCTACTCGACACTCATTAGACCCATTATAGAGTACAATGCCCCTTTTGGAATGTACCTCACAAGACATCTGCAGCAGCTGGAAAGGCCACAGAAGTACCTCACAAAGAGGATTACTGGCCTCAAACAAATGCCCTACACTGACCATCTCAAAAAACTCCAGTTTTACTCTGTAGCATATTGCCTACTCCGAAGTGATCTCTGCCTAACATATAAAGCTATGTCAAACCCAGAGCTGTTGGGCATGCTATACCTAAAGAAATCCCAATCCCTCCGTGCTACCCGCTCTAGAGACCTAAACCTTGTCACCACAATAAACCGAATATGCTGGAGAGATAGATTCCTGTCCCAGAGAGTTCCCATACGCTGGAACAGGCTACCAATCTATGTCAAGCAAAGTTCTTCATTAGCACTATTCAAGAAAAATCTTGATGAGTGAATGGGAAATAGAAAATACACCACGGTTATCACTTCTGTGTCTCTGCTCGATAGTGGCACAGGAAAATAACTTTCTTGGGTGGCATAAGCCAGGGAACCTTGTTGGCTAGGCGTACGTAGGCCCTTGGGCTGATAGCCTAGTACCTACCTATGAACCTATGGTTTGAAATAAGAGGGGTAGTGTGGGAGTTAGTCTGGTTGTTTACCAGAGCTTGAATGGATTCTGTAAAGTAATTATTAAACTATGTAGCCACATGTTCAAAGTTATTAGGTGTTTTTGGTATGGGAGTAGTTGTTTTACTTGGTTGCAATATATTGTTAACTGCAGCCTAGAACGTTTGTGGATTTCTTTAGATGTTTAATCTGGATATTGTGGTAGTAGTTGCATTTATCTAATTTAACTAGTTTTGTTTTGCTTTATTTCAAAGTTCAAGGAATGTTAGTTTGGTAGTGTTGGATTTGTTCTTATGGAACTGCTCCCAGGCCTTATCTCTGGCTTTGAGTAGGGATCTGCATTCTTTGGTTAGCCAGGGTGCATAATTGGATTTGACTCTAATGTTTCTAAGTGGTGGTGCATGGTAGTTCAGTATCTCTAGGAAGGTGGTGTTGAAGGAGAGTATGGCTCTGTCCAAGGGCAGCTGTTTGAGATGTTCCCAATAACAATTTTTTAGGGCAGAGATAAACCTATTTCGATCAAATTTTTTCTTGTTTCCAATTAGACAGAAGACGGTTTGATAGGTTTGATGAGTGCTGTTTCTTAGGAGAAAAATTGGGTTGTGGTCGCTCAGGCTATCTGGGAGGGAGCTTGAGTAGGATGACAAGTAGGGATTATTAAGTAAAATCTAATCGAGTATGGATTGATGTTTAGAGGTTTTATCAGTTCTAGTGGGAGATGTGATGAGCTGGGTGAAGCCATAAAGGAACAAAGTAGCCAATCAATATTAAAGTCACCCATGAGGATAGTTTCTTGTGGGAGAGACTTGGAAGACCATTAAAGAAGGTTTTCAAGTGTGGCAATATTGTTGCCTGGTGGGATGTATCCACCTATGATATTGAGGTGTTTGTTGGCGTTAACAGTTAATTTAGCTAAAATTAATTCAGCATTTGCAAAGTCGGGGATGGTGAGGTCAAGGATATCAAGTGTCAGGTGGTCTTTATATAAGATAGCTACTCCCCCCTTTTTGTTTATCCTATCTTTACATAAACTATTGTAACATGGTGCAGTGATTCCGTTACTGTTCATATCTGGTTTTAGCCATGTCTCTGCCAAAGTTACTATATCAGGGGAATAGTGGGATAGTAGAGCATGCAGGTTGTGAATTATGTTACTTATGCTTCTTACATTCATGTTAAGCAGGAGACAGGAAGATTTGTTTTGTTGGTGTAGTATAGCAAGGTTTGATTGAGATAAGCTGGGTACTGAACTGTGGGTTGGAGTGGGACCAGGATTGGGATGAATGTCTCCTGAGAGGTTTAACTGTTTAATTATGTGAAGAAGGAGATTGGAGAGTTTATATTGGAGTTTAGCATATTTAAGTGAGACTGGAGATGCAGTTAGTTGAGGAAGAAATTTGAATGTGTGATAGTCTGTGCTGGTGGTTTGGAAGAGGGTTGGAGCAATTAGAAACTGTTGAGAACTGCATGGCTTGAAATATGAGGAGGTATGCCAGGGTGGGGGAGTAGTGAGATGTAGAGGAGTATAATATGAGGAGAGGGTATATAAGAGAAGTAGAAGAGAGGTGGTAGTGATAAGGAGCACTGTTAGATTTAAAGTTGTCATGTTTAGGTGGATCACTAGTGTGTTTTTGTGAGTAGTTAAAGGATTTAAGAAGAGAGAAGTATGTGACTTGTGTTAATGTAAGGGTTGTATCTGTATTAGGGTTTGATAAGGGAGTGTAGTGTAATGGGATTGGTTGGAGGCTGGAAGGTGTGGCTGAGTTTAAGTATAAGAATAGGCATGGGGGGTGGCAATTGGAGGTACGGTAGGGGAGCCCGAGTGCAGCAAGGGTGAACAGAGCAGGTAGAAACCATGAGGCAGGCAATGGGGCTAAGGAAAAACTATTAGCCACGTAGTATTCAAACAGGTGAGTGTTTTAGTGCTAGCAAGCCTGTCCTTTCCTGTCCTTAGCATGAAGTAGCTTATTTCAGGACTGTATAGGACCTTATTTTAAAAGGAATTTAAGACAGTGGGAGAAAATAGATGAGTCCAATTATGAGAAGTTATTTGGGGGTGGGAACTCTTGGAATCTAGCATCTGACAAGTGTGCATGCCACTAGAAGTAAGGTCTTTGATATGGACTATTACAGCAAGGTATTTAGAAAAAAAACATACACTGTAGATGTTTTAATTTTTTGTAGAGAACAATATCAGCTGTTGTTATGAGGGTGATAAGGTGGTGAGTATAATTCTGGTTTGCAGTGGACCCTGAGGTGATACGTGCAGCTCAGGGATGGGAAATGGCGAGTACACAAAGCCGGAACGCCAAGAGACCATGTTGGAAGGACGCTAAATTGACTTATTCTCCTCATTTCAAAACTTTTACTACATTTGGGTCTTGTGAGGTCAGCAGATATGTATGCAGTCTTACAATTGTAGACCTATACATGCAATCAATTTTGAGAAGGCCCATGCATCCTTCAGTTGGTATGAACTGATTTTTAAAATCAGTGATGAGTGTAAAGCATCCTTCTTGTTTTCCTGTCCAGCTTATCCAACACCTTTTGTGGCTAGTCATTCACTCCAAAATTGTAAATTAGGACAGGAAGAGCAAATTGGTTTATAGCTTGGACTTAGTTCCTAGATGTCATTGCTGTCTTCATATTAATTTAAGTCTTCTCAAATATTCCTAAGTTTTATTTGCATTTGTTTGTGCTTTATTGTTGATCCTTTCTCAATTCCCATATATGTATACACTCCCTCTTGCTCAAGTTCTTTTATATCACATTCCTGTCCCAAACTGATGTTTTCTTGGTGTAGCAGCTTTCCTGCTTTAAAGGTTGCTTTTGCACATTAAACAAAACCAAAATGAAGTCTTATATCACCTGAAAAAGTTTTGACCACTTGCAGTTTTGCTTTCAGTTCTTCATCTGATGATATATAGAGTTTTAAATCATCTACAAGAACAAGATGAGCCATCTTTACACTTTGTTGTTTTCTAGGAGCCAAATTGTAGCCGTAATCTAATCTGTTAAGTAGATAGCTTAATGGGTTAAGGGCAAGGCAAAATAACAGCAGTAACAGAGTCACCTTGGAATATCCCCCTTTGAATTTTTATCTCTGGAATAAAAAAATGTCCTTTATCATGGCTTAACTGCAGAGTGGTTTGTCACTGTTTCATGGTTGCTGTAATGTAATCAATTTGTGTAGGATATATCATATGCATTTTTAAGCACTCTTTTATCCATAAATGTAGAATACTGTCAAATGCCTTTTTTTGTAGTCTAACCATGCCATACTTAGATTCTTCCTCTTTTTACAGTTCTCCATTATGACAACAATGGTCCTTTGTTCCATGTGACTTTCTGTTATTACCATTTTGTTCTATTGCCATGATTGAGTTTTCTTCTAAATGACTATAAACTCTGTCAGCATCAGTTCTAGTGTACAGTTTATACATCGCTGGAAGGCAAGTTATTGGTCTATAGTTTTTAGGATAGCTTGCAGGTTCGCTCTTAAGTAGAAGTATTGTTTTTCCTGTTGTTAACCACACTAATGTCTTTTTAGGGTGCGCATTTAAATAGTTCTTACTCATGACAAAATCGTTATGTAAAGATGTTAATACTTTTAGCCAGAAGTTAGGTACTGCATCTGGGCCTGAGGTTCTCCAGTTAGGAGCTTTTCTTAACTTTGTTTCAATCTCTCTGGCTGTTACTTCATCCCATTTCATATCCTGTACATTTGAACTTCTTATTCTTTCTTTTACTTCTTCTATCCATTTAGCATATTTGTTATGTTCCACAGGATCTCCATAGATATTTCTCCAACATGTATATATTTCCGCTTTTTTGGTGGTGTTTCAATTCCTTTTGCCTTGTTTCCCAATTTTTTGGGTCATCAATAAATTGCTTATTTTATACTTTTCTTTATATTTGTTTGCATATCTTCTAATTTCTTTCTGCCTGTGCTGATATTTTTAGTTTATTATTTGTGATAATGCGTGAGAGATGCTGATCTGTTCTGATAGTGTGCATTGGTTTTATCACGTCTATCTTTCGGAGTATTTTTGTTGATCTCTTCCCTCTTTTATCATCTTCAAACAGTGACACTTCTTGCCTTAATTGCTTTATAGTTTTCTCTAATCGATACTTCCATGATGATATTCAATTTATCCCCTTCTGTTATTAATTTAGCTGCACAGTAATACATCCTATTTACTTCTGTTATATCGCATGAATCTCTATGGACAGTCCTAATTACTGTGTTTACTTGTTTTATCAACCCTCTAACTTTTTGGGTTTTATTGACTTTCTGTAGTTCATTTCTTTCATTGTTTTTAATATGTCTGTCCATCTCTATTAAATCAAGCAACTCTTCTGTTAGATCATTTTCTTCTAAACAGAGGGCACATTCTTTGTTCTCCATTTCTTGCAGGCATTCTATAAAAAGTTCCAGAGCATCTTCCTGTGCCATATTCTCTTCAGTTTCATCCCGTATCTGTTGTTCTTTCATATGGGAACTCACTGGCCTATCATTCCACAACATTGACCACTTCAGAGTTGCAAGAGCTTCCTGTTCCTTCCCTTGCTGTGCAACTCCAATTGAACATTTGTATTAGTTTCCTATGGAAGGCTACAAAGTATCTTCATATGGCAACTGATCAGATGTTTCCCTCTCCACTGGTTTCTCATTAATCTGGGGATCCATTGCTCTATCCTGTTGTGATGTTATCTTGAGTTAGGTTTTCTAAACTAAATTCTTCACTTTGCAGGTACTCCATAACCTCAGTTTCTATTTCTTGAACTTCCCCGTTACTAATCTTCCTTACTACCATTCCTCTTTGTTTTCTTACTTTTTGTATTGTAAAATTGTCCATGTCTGGATGCTTTTGCCTGTATTTCTCTTCCAATACCTTTGGTGCTGCTCTTTTTGTATTAATTAGCTTTGCTTTCTCCTTTACATAAATATTGCACCACATTGTATCTCTTTTTCTTTCCCATGTTGTCCATATTTCTTTTTCAGATGTCTCCTGCCTCTCCTGTTTCTCCTTACTCTGGGGACTCATTATTCCATCATCTAATCTGTTTTAGACTTTCTACACTAAATCCTTCAGTTTGCAAGTATTTCATAACTTCAGCTTCTATTTTTTTAACTTCTGCTTTACTAATATTTTCTTCTACGTTCCATCTTTGTGATCATATTTTTTTTTGTGAATTTTTCCATATCTGGATGCTTTTGCTTAGATTTCTCTTCAAATATCTTTGGGGCTGTGATTTTTGTGTTGATTAATTTGGCTTTCTCCTTTGCATAAATATTGCACCATATCAGATTTCTCTTTCTTTCCCATGTCCATATATTTTTTTATACTATTCAAAAGTCTCTAGATTTTCTTCTGTATATTTCATACCTCCTCAGTCACTTCTTTTTCCAAACATCTCAAGATTTCTTGGTCTATATAATGTTTTTCATAACTGTGTTGGATTAATGAACACAAATTTTTATTTGAAGCTTCTGGCAGTATTTCTTGTGGAAACATTTTTCTTTCCTCTAATTTATATCTTAATATTTTTGTATATCTTCTCTCTGGAAATTTTGGGCTTCTTGCATAATACTAACAATACATAATTTCTTTATTCTCAATAGTCCACTCTATCGTCTTTATAGCTCTTTTTTGGCCTATCAGTTTTTGTGATTTTTGTGGACTGCTACTTCCTTCAACAACAGGGGGGGCATCCTCCCCCTGGGCCTGGTCTAGCCCCATTGCAGGAATGTTTCTATGTCTTGAGGACTCTACACTTTCATTTTTCCCAGTCCTGGCACCAGTGTGCCTACCAGGATTGGGCACTCTTTTAATCCTGGGTCTTGCACACCCATCTATCTGTTTATTTTTTAACCTACTTATGTCCATGATATTTGCTATATAAAATATAGTCTACATATTAGTGCCGTCTTGGTGAGATTTTGTGAAAAACAAGGTCCACCTCATGAAGGTACTCACCAAGAATTGAGGATGAATGCAGTTCCAGCAATACTATCCTTTACTTGCTGACTTATCATCTCTCCATTCAGACAAAAGGGAATCACTTCCTGAACAATCTGCTGACAATGATTTCCTATGTAGAAACTGCGATTGTTGGTGAGTTGAATCTTGGGCCCTAAAGCTCAAGCTTTCAGTCTTCATCCACCAGTAGGGTAACACGTGAAAACAGATCAATGAACAGTTTCTGCTGAATATTTAGGTCTCTGAAAATTACTAGTTCACTGTTTGTGCTGGCTGTCAGCCATAGCAGAAAGTCCTTATGAGTATGATTTTAGAAAATAATCTGAAGGAATATAGATAGAAGTTAAGGTGAGAGTTTCTTCCTATACTGGCATTGATTATTAGGTACTATTAAGTAGTCTGTCTAGGAAATGCAGAGAAGTTGAGAGGGAAGAATGGTACACATAAAGGAATTATAGTAGATTATGAGTGCTCCTCCAGCAACTTTATAGGGATGGCCAGGTGTGTACAAGTTCTCCAGGTTGGAAGTGTTCGGAATCTGATGCAAGAGCATGGCAACATTTCATTTATTACAAGTACACTTGGTGCTTATAGAAAGGTTCAGGCTTTCATCTGGGGTAATTTAATTCATATACTACAGACACTGATGTGTGCTGTTTTTATGCCCTAAGTATGCCTTCAGCCAGCATCACTGGGGCCAATAAATATAATGTTTGAAGAAAAGGAACTTTACTGGTTTGAATATCCCTTCAGATTAGGATTTTATGACTTCATCTGGAATTCATTTTCTATACTTTATGATGGCATTTATTTTTATGGTAGGTTTTTAGACTATAACATTTTAATTTAGGGGGAAGTAGGGCCATCATTCTATTTACATAAATGCCTTACACAGATTCTTAGCAAAGTGGTATGACATGTAAGCTTTGTGATAATAAGCTTTAAACAAAGGAAGAAATAAGGTGCTGGATAGTGGACAGGTGTGAAAGGTACACTTGGATATGTAATTATGAAAAAATAATAGGAAGCTATATATTGCAAAGGTTAAACCATAACTATGTCTGCGTGACTGAATAGGTGGAGACATATGAGATCTTGTTGATCTGATTGTGAGTAAATGTTGATGTGGCTAACAGGCAAATAAAACCAGACCTAACTAACTTATGCATAAATTTTCAGAAATCAGTCAAAAGCTGGCAGTGTTTAGGAAACTTGCAAATATTAAATACACAACTGTTTTGGAATTTATTTTTAAACAAAATGTACATTAAGTACTCTGCATAATAAAATGGAAGTTTTATGGCAAGTGCTAATATGTTTGGACAACATGCTACAGTGAAAGATAAGTCCTTATGAGTATGAAGTAAGAATACAGTAAAACAAGTGCTAGAGTCAAGAATCTTGATTTCTCCTGGATTCGTTTTGGCACCAACAAAATGGCATATTCTGCAGTTTTAATTCTACATTTCTAGAAAATCTTAGAATATAGCAATGAACAGCAGATCACTAATTGTGTGCAAATATGTCATTCACACTTTTGCCTGCAAGTAATATTTTACAAACATATTTTATTATCAGTTTTGTAAAAGAACAAGAAGGCCATAATAAAGATAGTTTGAGCTGCAGGTAATAAATTACATTTTAATGGAAGCAAAATCTAGTCGGACAATGTTGCTGCATCTTACAGGTGGTACTGGCATGCTGTTGTGTTATCCATCCATCCATCCATCCATCCATCCATCCATCCATCCATCCATCCATCCATCCATTCACAAGCCCTTTTCCCATTTTGGCACATGGGGTCAGGGTGTCACTTCACCAGTGACAATCATCTAGAGCCAAGGTTTATACCGCCAGGTGGCTAGGCCTGCATCAGTAATTGTTCCACCCCACACACTCACACCTATGGCCAATTTAGAGTGTCCAACCCACCTACTGCATATCTTTGAAATATGGGAGAAAACAGGAGCATCTGGAGGAAACCCATGCAAACACAGGGAGGACATACAGACTCCACACAAAAGGCACCCCAGCCAAGAACTAAACAGGGGAACCTCTTGCTGTGAGGCAACAACACTATCCGCTGTACTACTTTGCTATCTCTGCATTACTTCCTTGTACTCTCATCTTAGGCTGCTGTTCGACCAGCTTCCTTATTTCGTATTAACAACATAAACATTGCTTATATAGTACTCCAGAACTACTGCTTTGAGTTCCTTGAGCGTATAGCTTTAAATATGGCAATGCCTAACTGTAGGGGTCTGCATACTATATGATATATGTTTCTTCTAGAAATGGGTTTGAATAAGTTCATCATAGAGTCTAGTTCATCCACAGAAACTGCGTTGCTTGGTCAATATAGGAGAAACATATTTGCAGTAGTAGAGAACTATGCTTTTGAGGGCTTACGAGTTTGGAAGGAGAGAAGTTACTCTGCAGTTAGACAAAGGGAGCTATTCATAGTCATCACGCAAACACATAAAGGAATCGGTGTTGTTCGCAAATAAGCACAGTGAAGGGGTGATTCACAGAGGTTATTTCATGTAACGTGAGATGGCTATGAATAAACTTAAGCAAATGACCTAATAATGAGATGGAACTGAGAACTGATATAAAATCTCCTATGCAAATAAGTTATTCTCTTACCTGTTTGCAATTCATAGTCATAATTTGACATGTCATGCTCAGAGTCATTATAAAAGTTGTAATAGCACCTTTTCTATCTAATCTGCAGAAGTTGTAGGTGCTTTCTCTTAATGCTAAATTTGCTATTTCCTTACGTGAGCTGCTTGTCTAGGCCAAGCCAAAACAGCTTGCATACAGTAGCACTCACCGACAGAGAATAACTCAGCATAATTTTGATAATTAAGAAATCCTTGATAGGTTCAAGATGGAAAGGGCTGTGGTAAGGGCATTAGTGAGCATGCAGTGTCCCCACATAGGAATTAGGTGGATGTGTGGCCTTCATATCCCTTTGGATACTAAGATATGTATAGCCCTTAATACACTTGCTACAGGGATCTTCCAGAAACAGACTGGGGACAGGTTGGGTATTTTGCAGGCTTCTTCCCCAAGGCTACTTCAGCAGTTCCTGGACATACTTTTAGAATGGATGTGTCACCTCAGGACTGAGGCTAGAATTAAATAAAATGCATTACTTTATACTAAACCACTTTAAATTTTGCTTTGCCCCCTCCCCCCACCTCTCTTTTTTTTTAGATGATGCTGGATGTGCAGCCACCAGAAATGCTGCCTCTGCAAAGAGTTTTAGCAAAAAACTGGAAACTTTGGATCCGGAAATGTGTTTTTTTTTCTTATCACTGGGAATGAGATAGCAGATAGGAGAGAAGCTTGAAAAGGTGTTGAGTCTTTTATTTTCGTATAGCTGAGGAATAAGCATTTAAAATATCTGTCTATTTTACCTTTTCTTGAAGAGGGAAAAGGTAAAACAGCAGCAAGTATAGAGGAACGATACAGTTATGGTGTGCTGAGAAGGAACTTGCAGTGCATCACCATGTGTATTTTACAAGGGTACAAACTCCTACGCAAACTATCGATCTTTATGGCACTCAACTAAATGATCAAGCTAAGGGCTGTGAATTTGGTGACCTCCTTAATTTATAAATAAGCAATGGAATGTTTGTAAGAAATGATGAACTAAGCGGGAGGTGATTAAGGAAAACAGGCTTGACTGAATCAAAATCAGCAGAGGCATGTAAAACAAGTAAAATTACTAGCCTCATTCCTGAGGAAAAAAGACGTGTGTGAAATGAAGTGTGGGTTAAAAACAAAAGGAAAAAAAAAAAACTAAAAATGTTTTATCACATTAAAGTAGGAAGAAAGGGAATAATGACACAAAATATGTGGTGCGGTTGAAATGTAGGCCTCAGATACTAAGTCTGACTATAAGCATGAGGTGCTAAACTGGTCTTCTGTCCACACTTTCACCAGCCCTTTCAAACTGGATTACCATTCTATAGTAAGGTGGTGGTTTGCTCACTTATACTTCTATCAGACATTTTGAATGTAGAGCTTGTATTTTATGAATTACTGGAGAAACAGAAATAGAGAAATAACATAGTATTGCATGAGAAAGTCACCATAACTATAAATGTACCTCTGAATCAGATTGCCCTGGCATTTTTTGTGGATGAATAATAGTATGTTATTGCACGGATATTGACATGTACAATCTGTCAAAACTAGTGTGCAAGTCAAGGGCAAAAAATAAAAATTGCAATAACATCCTTTGAATCTTGATTGGTATCTTAACATTGACAACATCAACTGTATATTAGGGTCTATATTAAATGTTCGAACATCCAAAATGTCGAACATTACATGGTCGAGACCAACTGTTCGACATTTGTCTGTTCGAACATAAAAAAAAAGAAAACACAGAAAAAAACACTTTAACAGTGTAGGCAGGGGGGCAAGCCCCTTTGCACCCCCACACCCCCCTACTTAAATATACCAACTCAGAGACTGCACTTCAGTGCAGAAAAGGGAAATTCTCCCTATCTGCACCATACGGTGCTGTTGAAAGTCTATCTTCAAGCACTCAAAATTTTGAACGTTTGGTCTCGACCATGTAATGTTCGAAATTTAGAGTGTTCGAAGATTTGACAGGTACCCGTATATTACACCAGTTATATAACATATTTTTGTATGCATTACTTTGTCCTCAGGGCAAGAGAGATGCTTTTTATTCATGTCACCAGATACATTTTGTTATACTGGGGGTCTAAACACATTTTTTTGTCAACTTTATAATTTTTGTGGACTAATATTTGGAACCAGACACAAAAACAGTTGATTCTACCTCACCCAGTACCCTGTATATCTTTGTATGGCTTGTATGCCACTCATGTTTTCCATGGAGAGTAGTGTCCTCTAGGCTGCTAATAGCAAACTCGCTGTAAGCTGAGACATGAAACATTTGATGGGCTAAAATCTATGTGTTATGGATTATAACAGAGCAGGGAAGGTGTTAAACATTTATTGTGATGGTGAGTTAGTCAGACAACTATACTATTTCTGAATTAAATATAGTCAATACATGGTATGTTTTCTGATTTAGAACTTTTGTGTCATATGATACCCATTTCCAAATTGTGCATTTTTAGACTCTTTGGCTATGATGGGACTAAGGTAAAAATCTCATAGGTTGAGTGCCTTGAATGATGAGTAGGAGATGTATCTGCAAAATGTCACATTCGAGCTGCATTAAGAAAATACCAATTACTTTAAAAGACCATAGGTTCATAGGTTTTTACTAAGCAGTTGATTTGGTAGCTCGTTTGTTGCCCAGCCACTGCAAATCCCATTATTTGCTGTTCTTTTCCATAAAGCTTTAAGGGTCCAAACCTGGGATGAATTTACAGTGTCCCATTCACTTATCTAGGTTGTGTTTGAAAAAGGCTGAGTTACTTTATTTAAAGTGAATTGTCACACTGTCTTTAGCAAATGTAAATAGTCAGCCTTTAGTTATGGGAGTAATCTCCTTAATATACAACATATCAAATTTATACAGTTCCTGATAAAAACAGTGTGCTGTTTTCCAATGAATTTCATTGGTAAGCACAGTCCCTTCAAAATTTTCCTGAAGCTGAAAACTCTTTACATGACATCATGAAAGACTGTATCCACAATGCTTCACTACCTACATTACTGTACAAGCTACTATTTTTACATGCTATGTGCTGCAATAAGGGAATATTATATCCTAGTAATACAATTTGTCAGCTATTTCTTACAGGTGGAACACCCATAATTGAAAATGAATTAATTTGACGTTATATTATTGAAACCATAATGTAAATAAGTAGCTGCTTCTCTAAATACGTATTGTGTTTTTGATTACCAAGAATGCTTTGCTAGTGTATGTAAATTATTGATGGTACCAAACATAACTTTATTTTGTGGGTGTGGTCATAAGGAAAAACTGAGTTCCCAGTGAAACTAAAACATCAAAAAAAAAAAAAAACATGTACTAATCTTTCTTTTGTTTTCAAATCCCTTGCAGTTTTAACATCAGGAGTATGTCCAGAAATTAAATTAACTGTAAAACAGATGTATGAGAAGCATAACAGTACACTTTAATATAAAAATAAAATCTGTTCCAGAATAGAGGAATTCTTGTAGAGATGTACACATCCATCCATCAGGTTCTGTCTATGTTGGGATGGAGGTTTAGGTTTCTTTTGTAGGTGGTGCCCAACCATCCAGAGAAGGCACACACATGCATGCACTCACTCACACCTAGGGACAATTTAGAGTGTCCAATCAGGCTAAATAAAAAGGTTTTCTAACAAGAGTAGCTATATTGTGATCAAAGGAGAGTTCATTGTATGACTTTCTAATGTTCTATAATAATAGCCTCCTTTTTGGCCAGCATTTTTAGAACCTTTGCAAGGATGTTTGCACCATAAAATCCTGTACCAATATAATTTCAATTACTTACATTAACACTTAAATTGGACAACTCTACAGTACTTTATAAACCCTTTATTTTATCACTTTCAGTGTATTTTACAGAAGCATGTATACATGCCTTACAGTACATGCTGCAGAGTTTATAATTCTTACATTATATTTCTTTAATTAAAATGGTGTATCTCACGGCAACTGTTGTTCAGAGGCCATGTGCAGCTTTAGCTTTGTAAATTTTCTCCATTTATATGTTATGGGTTCAAAATATACATCATGCTTCTTTGAGCTTCTGTTATAAATTAGAAAGAATGTAGCATTGTTCCAAACTTATATTGGCATTTTTTTATTTTCCTAGAACCCATTAATATTTTTAAAATATTCAGCTTTTCCAGACATGTACATCTGCATTCCGTAAGATATTTAGATACATTTTGTGATCTCACAGCTCCAAAGTCTTTTGCAATATCATTTTCCTTTTTTTGGTGAGATTTGTTGAAGTCTGATGCAGTCTGATGCATTTAATCATGACAATGGTCTGTATGATAGACTGTTAACATCCCTCAGAAATGGCATATAAACGTTTTAGTTTTTCCAATGGTTTTTCTGTATTTTTTTACAAGATGTGCCTCTATATATATATATATATATATATATATATATATATATATATATATTATAGGGTCTATATTAGATGAATGAAAGTTCATCTTAACGAACGCTCACATGAGCAAATATCCAGGTACTCAAAACTGCAATTGTGGGGAGCTGTGACCCCGCACACACACGCACACACACACACACACACACACACACACACACACACACACACACACACACACTCCTAAATATATATTCCAACTAAGAGATCGCACTGCAGTCAGGAAATGGCAAATATTTCCATCCTCACTGTACCGCAATCTCACAATTGTGGTTTCGAGTTCCGCAATATTCGCTCATATGAGCGTTTGCTAAGACTGACTTTCATTCATCTAATATATGACATCTGGACAGAGTAAGGATGGCAAAGAGACATGGTGGTGGAATGAGGAATTACAGGAGAGTATACAGAGAAAGAGGTTGGCAAAGAAGAAGTGGGATTGTCAGAAAGATGAAGAAAGTAGACAGGAATATAAGGAGATGAGGTGCATGGCAAAAAGAGAGGTGGCGAAGGCTAAGGATAAGGCATATGAAGAGTTGTATGAAAGGTTGGACACTTAGGAGGGAGAAAAAGACCTGTAACGATTGGCTAGACAGAGGGACCGAGCTAGGAAAGATGTGCAGCAGGTAAAGGTGATAAAGGATAATGAGGGAAACATACTCACAAGCGAGGAGAGTGTGTTGAGGAGATGGAAAGAGTACTTTGAGGGGTTGATGAATGAAGAGAATGAGAGGGAGAGAAGGTTGGATGATGTGGGGATAGTGAATCAAGAAGTACAATGGATTAGCAAGGAGGAAGTAAGGATAGCTATGAAGAGGATGAAGAATGGAAAGGCTGTTGGTCCAGAGGACATACCTGTGGAAGCATGGAGGTGTTTAGGTGAAATGGCAGTGGAGTTTTTAACCAGATTGTTTAATGAAATCTTGGAAAATGAGAGAATGCCTAAGGAATGGAGAAGTGTTTTGGTATCGATTTTTAAAGAATAAGGATGATGTGTAGAGCTGCACTAACTACAGAGGGATTAAATTGATCAGTCACAGCATGAAGTTATGGGAAAGAGTAGTGGAAGATAGGTTAAGAAGGGACATGATGATTAGTGATCAGCAGTATGGTTTCATGCCGGGAAAGAGCACTACAAATGCGATGTTTGCTCTGAGAGTGTTGATGGAGAAGTACAGAGAAGGTCAGAAGGAGTTGCATTGTGTCATTGTGGACTTAGAGAAAGCATATGACAGGGTGCCTAGAGAGGAATTGTGGTATTGTATGAGGAAGTCGGAGTGTCAGAGAAGAATGTAAGACTGGTACAGGATATGTACGAGGGTAGTGTGACAGCGATGAGGTCTGCGGTGGGAGTGATGGAAGCGTTTAAGGTGGAGGTGGTATTACATCAAGGATCATCTCTGAGCCCTTTCTTATTTGCAGTGGTGATGAACAGGCTGACAGACGAGATCAGACAGGAGTCCCCGTGGAGTATGATGTTTGCAGATGACATTATGGTCTGTAGTGAGAGTAGGGAACAGGTGGAGATGACCCTGGAGAGATGGAGATATGCTCTAGAGAGAAGAGGAATGAAGGTCAGCAGGACTAAGACAGAATATATGTGTGAATGAGAGTGAGGATAGAGGAATGGTGAGGATGCAAGTAGTAGAGGTAGCGAAGGTGGATGAGTTTAAATACTTGGGATCAATAGTTTAGAGTAATGGTGAGTGTGGAAGAGAGGTGAAGAAGAGAGTACAGGTAGGATGGAGTGGGTGGAGAAGAGTTGCAGGAGTGATTTGTAACAGACGAGTACCAGTAAGAGTGAAAGGGAAGGTCTACAAGAGGGTAGTGAGACCAGCTATGTTATATGGGTTGGAGACAGTGGCACTGACAAAAAAGGCAGGAGTTTGAGCTGGATGTGGCAGAGTTAAAGATGTTAAGATTTGCACTGGGTGTGACGAGGGTGGACAGGATTAGGAATAAGCATATTAGAGGGTCAGCCCAGGTTGGAAGGTTTGGAGACAAAGCCAGAGAGGCAGTATTATGTTGGTTTGGACATGAGCTGAGGAGCGATGCTGAGTATATTGGAAAAAAATGCTAAGGATGAAGCTACCAGGTAACAGGAAAAGAGGAAGGCCTAAGATAAGGTTTATGAATGTGGTGAGAGAGGACATGCAGGTGGTTGGTGTGACAGAGCAAGTTGCAGAGGACAGGAAGAAATGGAAACAGATGATCCGCTGTGGCGACTCCTAATGGGAACAGCCGAAAGAAGATGTGATAGATATATCTCTCTCTCTCTATATATATATATATATATATATATATATATATATATATATATATCTGTATGTCTTTTTATGTCTTTGGAAATTCACATTTTCTGGGAAATTAAAAGAAAGTACCTACAGTTTGAGTGGCGTTCGAAAGACATGCGTGAATGGGCGTGCCTTCGGTAAAGGTTGGGAGTCAGGCTGGCATCTCGGCACCGCAAAAATCGACTGCCAATCATTAGTGGACCAGAGTTCCACTGTGGCAACCCCTAACCGGGAAAAGCCGAAAGAAAAACAACAACAACCTACATTTTATTGGGCTGTTTTTCATTAAAAGTGCCAGCCTCATTTTGAGGGAATTATAAAGTGTTCTAAACACTTTTTGAGTAGTTGCCTGCATTTTTTATTTATTTCGGTTAGTAGGATGAATTTTCATGGACACATCCCAACACTCTCTCAGTTTATTACTGCATTTTCTGAGGTCACTAATTGTTTCAGCATGTGGTACACTTTTCTGTGTCTTATAAATATAGTTTTTGGGAATGGCTGCACTGGTTTTGTAGGTTGGTAATGAGATAGGTATGCTGATACTTTGCATTTCACAGATTGTTTTCCTTTAACTACAATGCACTGATAGATCATTTAAAGTTAGTTTTATCACCTCAGAAGTACAGCAGTGTCACATCAGGATTTACAGCTTTACCATCAGAACCGCGTCTCTCTTTTGATTGCATCTGTCATAGCATGTTCACACATGTACTTTCTTCACACCAACGATCATAAATGCAGCAAAACACAGTACTTGTTATGTAACTATACTTCCATGATTGTTTTATTCCACATTCCTCAGAACTCACTCAATTCCACAAAGTAGCATGCATGTCAAACACCAGGCAATATATCCCATTAGTTCTCCAGTGACACTGTATTCCTAATCCCATCTACTAGCAAAAACATGGGATTGCAAATAAGACAAATTAGGCGTGATTAGAAGGAATGTGGTTTTGTTGTGACTTTGGCATGCTGTATTAACTGCTGTTTGACTAACATATGTCTCTACCTCTAAGTATGCATAAGTAAAAACAAGCATATTTCAGACATTACATGAGAAGTATTAACTGTTAATAAAGCGGCAATCAATGATGTATAAGATATGAGACTAAATTATGTCATTAAATGAAAACAGGAGTCAGGCCAACTTTGGAAAGATTTTGCTAGAATGGGACATTATTTTAGAACTTATAAAGGCAAACAGTGATTCCAAGAAATAACAAGAACAGAAAATTACTGCTTATATTCCTATATTAGGTATTCTGTTATATATAGCATGAAAGATTTTTATAGTTCCCTGCATCGTTATCAAAAACATTACTGTTCTTTGATTCCTGCATTACATGTAAATAATTGCAGTTGTCTTTACTCACTACATGTTGCATGGTTTTAAAAGTAACATATAGGTAAACCCATATCAACTCGCCATATCATTGGTAGTGAACATCAAATATCATTCGTTCATTGGTAGTGAACATCAAATTGAATTTTATGCCCTTCATTGATATTAATACTGTATAGATATTGTGTAGTGATAACACCCTTTTTGCACAAAGCTGTATATAACACAGAGTTTAACATGTGTTTTTGTAGTCTGTTATGTAACTTTCATTTAAGATAAAATTAAAGCAATACTGATGTTAACCAAATAAAACAAACGTTAGGGAAATGCCTCTTGGTAGTGAATTTTTACTGATACAGCTGTCGTAAAATGCAGTATATAGCATGCAGAATAATTTGATCCAGGTGCATTTGTCATGCACAGCTATTATCTTAAAGCTCAGTGAGAAAATACTGTAACTCGGATACTTTTTTTTTTACTGCCACTAAGGCGCAGAACTTTATTACATATATAAATAAGAATATACTTGTAAAATAGATCATGGAAAAAACTATCAAATACAGAATAACCACATATAATCCTTAACAAAATGTTTGGATAGCTGAAAAAGAACTTTATGTATACTTTTGTTGCTAATTACAAAGATAACAAAAGATGTTACTTTCTTTAATAAAAATATGAAAGCGGACAAAAATTTGCTAATGAGCATGGCTAAGTATGTTGGAAGGTTATACAAAGAGAGGCTATACATTCTTTGTTAAAATTTTTCAGTAACATTACATCTCAAACCAACTTCTCTGGTCTCCCGCACATTATACAGTAGTACAACAGGGTTTATAAATCTTTTCAGAAGGGTAAAAATAAGATAATCAGAGATTATGTGCTGAGGGCCATCTACATGTAAGTGAGGCATGGAGACAAGAGCTGACAGAGGAACTTGGAGAGTATATTAAAACTTTTCCCATGAAACTTAAGGGGGTGAAAACAAGTGAAGAAATGGCAACAAATGAACATGGAAGAACCTGGGAGAACCTAAGAGGAAAGGCAAAATAGTGTGATGAGTGATACTCTTTAGTGCCAGGAGCCTGGAGATAAACCAAATCAGTTGCATTTTGTACTGACAGGCAAAAGTATGGGCTTTGTAGCTTTAAAAGAAATGTTGGCTACTGGTAATAAGGACTGAGAGATAATACTGTAGGGATATAAAATGTTATGGAGTAACAGAGCTGGAATGGGGGAGTTTTAACATATGACCGAAAAAAGAAAAGATACACAATGAATGCATAGAGAATGAGCAGAAACAGAAGGATGGAATGATACAGATGTTGGGCTTACAACCTCTAGTAGATGGCTATAGTACATTGATTATCAGATATAGGAAGCAGAAGTGATGATGCCTACAGAAACATATTAAAGACTGGGCAAAGAAAATAGCTATTAGTGATAGGAGAAGGAAGATTTCCAGATTCTTGAAAAAGGAAGAAATGTGACATTAGATGCACTGGTGAGTGAGCAAAGGGTGAACATTTCAGCAAAGCAAGGTAATATAATGTTTCATTGTCTCTACCTTCATATGGATTTTTGGGGTAATACAGCCTGCTCTGTGGGCAGTGGGCAGTTCACTTTATCATTTTTGCATAAACATTAATGAAATACAGTTATGAAGTTCTAATTGGCTACCTCCATAATGTGCAAACTCCTTCCAATGTTTCTCTTGTTCTGTTATTAGATCATGACTCACTCTGAAAAAGAAGCAGTCATTCTTCTGGCCCTGTGTGAAACTTGTTTTATTACTTTCGGAATCATTCTAAATAGAATTTTCATTGAGTGGTTGGTTAGAAGGGTCTCTGTGCTTGATATAGAGGGTTTTAACTGGTTCTTCAGTTCTGAGTTCTAGACTACATCTCAGAATGTGGCATTTGCAATGACAAGTAGTGTGGTTTTGACCCAATTATAGTGCAATTACAGCTATGTACTTACTCTCTGTCCACATCTACTCTAACATGGAGCAAAGTAAACTAAGTGTTGTTGTCTTCCTTTATTTTAAAAAAGCCATCAGTATTATTGCAAAATCCTTCTGCTTAACAAACTAAAAGAAACACGATTCTTTCCTTGCTGTCATTCAGCAGCTTCACAGTTAACTTTCTAACCATAACCTTCACCTTTTTTGGACCAAATAATACTTATATCTCCAGAGCAACCTTCAAAAAATGTGTAACTCAAGGGTTTGTCCATGGTCCTCTCACCTTTTCTCTTTTCATTTCTTCCTTTATATCTCCCTCATACCAACTGAACCCTGTACACAGATGACAGTGTCTTAGCAAGAGCAAACTTTAGTCCTTTCCTTGTCAAATGTGAACTTCAGAAGGACTTCCCTACTAGCTGTAATTGGTTTCATAACAATAAATTTACTGTCAGCATTAAAATAGTTCCATAATATTATTCAATACACCACGAAAATTGCAGTCTATACAAACTGTCACTATTACTTATCCTTCAGGTACACCATTTCCATGCATCAAACAACAACAATTTATAGGCCTCCTTTTAAACCAGCACCTCAGCTTTCACAAACACACTGAGTAGCAAATATATAAAGTATTATTTCAGCTCAAAATTTCACACAAACTCTCTAATTTGCAAAGTGTCAAAGCCAGACGATCAATAGTCATAAATGTACAACTTTCCAGATTATAACAGACTGACAATTATACATTTTTATATAAAATGCTATTCAACAACAGTTTGCAGAAAACAGATTTAAATTACCTTTCCAACAAAAATGAACACCAGTGATTTACAATAAGCAGAGGTAAAATACTACCATTTGGGGCCAGAGCTACCTTCTTCCTTCACACACTTACCTTTTAACTATTACATACAAGATACTGTCTCCCTCTTCTCAACAAACTTATCATTGAAACCCTTTTCTATTCCCACCAGAATTCTGGTTCTCAACTACAAAGACTTCACTATATTCTTGGTACTTGTGAGAGATCTTTCTCAAAAATTGTTCAGCAAGCTGGAACTCAGTGCCAAAAATCCATTAAAATAATAGACAATCTAAAACAGCTCAAGAATTATCTTCATGCCCATTGTGACGCCCGTGCACTGGCCCAGTAATCAAGGAGCTTCAATCCTCACCACTAGCACAAGTGAGGGGCAAGCACATTGGGGGGATAACAAGTACACACACAGTAAAGTACAATTTCCCGTAAGAGCACACAGAGATCACAGTCAGTCTGGGGGCAGGTTTCTCCCTTTCTCTCCAGATCCCCAGTAAGACTCCCCACTGGCACAGCTGTAGGCTCCAGATCTCAGCCTAGTGGTCAAGCTAAAACCTTCAGACCCGTCTCTGTTCAACCAGTGCTTAGTGTCCCTGCCCAAGTAGCTGACACACACTCACTTTAAAATTTGATTTGATTTAGATACAAATGCACAGACACTCCTGGGGAAGGCTGGCACAGGTTCTCCAGCTATGCCCCCTTTCTCTCCACACTATAAGGTAGTATCAACTGCCACCAACCACTATTATCATTGTGACGCCCGTGCACTGGCCCAGCAATCAAGCTCAATGCTCACCACTAACACCAGTGAAGGGCATCCATATAGGGAAAGGATAATAAATACACACACAGTAAAGTACAATTTCCCTGAAGAGCACACAGAGATCATAGTCAGTTTGGGCCTGATTTCTCCCTTTCTCCCTTTCTCTCCAAGTCCCCAATAAGACTCCTCACTGGCACAGTTATAGGGTCCTAATTTCAGCCTAGTGGGCAAGCTAAAACCTTCAGCACCCTCTCTGTCCAACCAGTGCTTCATGTCCCTGCCCAAGGAGCTGACACACACACACACACACACACACACACACACACACACACACACACACACACACACACACACACACACTTTGAGATAAGAGCTATATACAATCACACAGACACTCCTGCGGAAGGCTGGCACAGGTTCTCCAGCTGTGCCTCTTTTCTGCCCAGTATAAAAGGTAGTACCAGCTGCCACCACCCACTAATATCAGCTACACAGTGGCCCTTCTGAAAGGGTGTCCAATTTTACTGTGCAATATTACTATCCAAATGGTAAGTTTGACTGAACAGCCAAGGCTTATTAGAGTGACTTGGTACAGTATCACTATATATATGCAATGTACTCTATAGCTTAAATTAACTACATAAAACAGCCACAGTTGAAAGGTTAAAAAATATTTAATAATAAATAATAAAAACACAAGATAATACTTCATACTACACAGTGCTAGTTAAGAGTTAAGAGATCACAGAGAAATACTTAAAATAATACAGTAGCAAAAGTTCTGACATCACAAAAAACAAACTAGTCTAATCTTCCTATTTCCTAGCTATATCTAAGAGAAAACACAGTTCTAAAATAAACTTACATAAAGAAACCAGCAGTGTTGGTGATGTTGGATGTTCTCAAGACAAAATGCTCTGAGCTCTCTGATTCTCTCTCTCTTTAAATTGATAACACAAAGCTGCTTCACGTGACATCATTCTTCACACTTCCCTGGTGTTCCCAGGCTAACAGAAACTACATTTACATTCTTTACACCTGGTCAGAAACCAGACCAATAAAAGACATTTATACATGCAAGTTCTAGCCATTAACTCTGGTCTTAAAACAATAGGCAGGATGTCTCCCTTTAGACATATTTGCTCCAAAATTTTAACATCAAAGACAGTCATGAAATGCTTGCAAACAGCAGATGGGGCAAATATTTGTCCCATTCCCTCTTAAATTGGTCTGCAAATGCCCATAGCATGAACTTGATTGTAGAGTTTAACCTCTCAACAAGACCATTAGTCTGCAGACGGTAGGGGGTGGTCTTCATGTGCTTCAGCCCGCAGTACTTCCACAGACAAGCCAGCAGGTCTGACATGAAATTGGCACCTCTGTCAGTCAGTATTTCTTTTGGGAAAACTACCCTGCTGAAAATCTCTAACAAAGCATTTGACACCTTTTCTACCTCAATGGTGGGCAGAGCCACTGCCTCAGGGTATTGTGTAGCATAATCCACTACCACTAGGATATACTTTTTCCCTGTGCACCTTGGGCTACTCAGAGGCCCCATAATATCCATAGCTACCCTCTGAAATGTCTCTTCAATCACAGGCAATGGCATCAAAGGAGCACTCATCTTGTCTCCTGCCTCGCCTACCTTTTGCCACTGCTCACAGGTCTTGCAGTTACATCTCTGGAAATTCCAGGCCAATAGAAGTTCTGCATAATACATCTCTTAGTACGTTTTATGTCCATATGACCTGTAAACGGAATATCATGGGCTATGGCTAGAAGCGCCTGACAGTAGGGTCTAGACACTACCAACTGCTGTACTCTCTCACATTCTAGCCCTCCCTCAGGGGTCAACTCTCTATATAGTAACCCTCTGTCCCAGTATACAGATTCCTCCTTTCCTTGAGAAAATGGTGCCTTCTTAGCTACCTGCTTCAGGCCTTGCAATGTAGGGTCTGAGAGTTGAGCCTGTCTCAACTCTCTCTTTGTAACCCTTCCCAGCTCCCCTTCTACAGGAAGTCTGGCATCCTCTGACAGTGGTACCTCACTGTCAGCCTAGGTACTACTACTCACCTCTACCTTTGCCATCCCTCTGTCCAAGGGAATATCAGTACCCACAAGCAGCTGTAACTCCTCTTCAGTCTCACTGCCACAGAGTTGCTCTCTCCCTGAAGTAACCACATCACCAGTCCTGCCTGCAAGTATGCAGTCTGTCTGGGTCTCCCCCAAGCAACCAGAACCACATGCTTGTCTCCTAGCCTGAATGCGTGTAACTGCAAAAGCACATGGTACTGCCTCATCCAAATCCTTCCCTATCAGGAGATCTGCAAGATGGTAGTTTGGTACCCTTGTTCTCTCAAGACAACCTACTATTGGCATTTTGTCTTTCCCACTTACTGGTTCTCTCACCTTTTGTTCCCCACCTTGCCTCTGTGGACATCTGTATGCCACATGGCCCCACTGGTTGCATTCAAAACATTTAACCCTAGGTCCTGGACATGTACTTGGACTAGTGGCTTCCCCTGCTACTGGCAGATTCTGTTGGGGCAGTCTGTGCTTCCCACCATAGGTTCCTTTAGACCCATAAGCAGGGATGCCCTGCTTGCTAGGTATAGATCTCCCTTCTTCCCCAACTCCTCTGAAGTAGCACATTGTCTGTCAGCTAACCAGATCCTCATGTCCTCAGGCAAAGTGCTAAGGGCTTGTTCCCCTCACCAAAAGGACTGCCAGCCCCTCAAAAGTGGTGACCTGACATCCACTCACCCACCTATGAAAATAAATGTTCAGTTCAGCAACATATTCACATACACTTTCATCTGCCTTGCGTCTATGCTCACGAAACATTTTCCTATACGTTTCAGGTGTTAGCTTAAAACACTCTAACAAGCAATGCTTAACAACAGTGTAATTAAAACAGTCAACATCAGACATTTTAGACAACACAGTTACAGCTTTCCCATGGAGTAAGGGGGTCAGGAACCATACCCAGAGCCTTTGGGCAACATCATACTGTTTACATACCCTCTCAAACATATGAATGAAACTATCAAAATTATCCTCCTCTTTAAACTGCGGAAGAAATTTACTGATCTTTTGTGCTTCTGGGGTCCAGTTACTCCCTTCTCCATTACCTCCATGGCTCTGGCAAAGATTCAGCATCTCCCTCTCATGCTACCTCTGCCTTTCCTTTTCCTCAGCTTCCAGGCATAGCAGTTTCTCATTCTCCTCAGCCTGCAGACATCTCAGTCTCTCAGCTGCTTCTATTTCCAAATGCCTGGCCTCTGACTCAAGACTCTTTAGCTCCAGATGGATTTTTAAGTCCTCTGCAGAAAGGTTGACCTGTCTATTTTCTGAGGGTGGTGCATCTCCACTGCCAGTCTGATCGTTCTCCTTGTTGCTGTTTTCTGTTGCAGCTGTGACCAAAACTGCAATCATGTCTGCCTTAGTCAGGTTTCCATGTACCAATCCTCTAGCCTGGCACATCTTAGCCAGCTGGCTCCTTGTCAGCTTTCTGTACTCCTCTGCTGACATGCTGCCTGCTCTCCCTGACTGACTAAGCTAAGAAAAGAAATAAAACAATTGTGATCTGAACTCTGAATATTCACTGCATGGCTGATTTAGACTACAAAACACTTTCAGTGATCACTATACACAAGCTATAGGAATTCACTCTACCCACACTACTACAAGCCAATTAGTATTTCCCAACCAATTAATATGTGGTGTGGATATCCCACCACTGCCGAACAATTAAAATGTGATGCCCATGCACTGGCCCAGGAATCAAAAAGCCTCAATCCTCACCACTAACACCAGTGAGGGGCATCCATATAGGGAAAGGATAATAAATACACACACAGTAAAGTACAATTTCCCTTAAGATCAGACAGAGATCACAGTCAGTATTCTCCCTTTCTCACCAGGTCCCCAATAAGACTCCCCACTGGCACAGCTATAAGGTCCAGATCTCAGCCTAGTGGGCAAGCTAAAACCTCCAGCACCCTCTCTGTCCAACCAGTGCTTCTTGTCCCTGCCCAAGTAGCTGACACACACACACTTTGAGATAAGAGTTATATACAACCACACAGACACTCCTAGGGAAGGCTGGCACAAGTTCTCCAGCTGTGCCCCTTTTCTGTCCAGTCTAAAAGGTAGTACCAGCTGCCACCACCCACTAATATCAGCTACTCAAAGGCCCTTTTGAAAGGGTGTCCAATTATTACTGTGCAATATTACTATCCAAATGGTAAGTGTGACTGAACAGTCAAGGCTTATTAGAGTGACTTGGTACAGTATCACTATATACATGCAAAGTACTCTAGAGCTTAAATTAACTCTGCATAAAACAACCACAGTTGAAAGGTTTAAAAATATTTAATAATAAGTAATAAAAGCACAAGACAATACTTGCTAGTCAATACTGCAGAGATCACAGAGAAATACTTAAAATAATACAGTAGCAAAAGTTCTGACATCACAGAATAACAAACTAGTCTAATCTTCCTATTTCCTAGCAATATCTAAGAAAAAACACAGTTCTAAAATAAACGTACATAAAGATTCAGGCAGTGCTGGTGATGTTGAATGTTCTCAAGACAAAATGCTCTTAGCTCTCTGATTGTCTCTCTTTAAATTGAGAACACAGACCTGCTTCTAATGACATCATTCTTCACACTTCTCTGGTGTTCCCAGGCAGCAAAAGCTACATTTACATGCTTTACACCTGGTCAGAAACCAGACCAATAAAGGACATTTATACATGCAAATTCTAGCCATTAACTCTGGTCTTAAAACAATTGGCAGGATGCCTCCCTCTGGACATATTGGCTCCCAATTTTGATATCAAAGACAGTCATGAAATGCTTGACTTAGCTTTCTTACAGCAGAGTGCACTGCTGTTACATTTTTGCAGTTCAATATCCAATGCAGTCTTTTCACATTTAAGAGAACAAGCCTGTGGCTTACATTAATATCTACAAATGATAGAATTGTCTACAGAATTTTATCTGGATAGGCTGGCAGCCTTTACCTGTTTTCACAATCAGCGACTATATGGCCCTTCCCAAAAGTTTGACCAATTTCACTAGGTAATATTACTGTTATCCAAATAGTAAGTGTGCTGAACAGCAAGACTATTAAAGCAGCTTGGACAGGATCACCAAATACCTACAATGTACTCTAAGAGCTTAAATTATCTCTACACAAAACAGCCACAGTTGAAAGGTTTAAAAATATTTAATAATAAATAATTAAATGACAAGGCAAATCTCATCAATGCAACACAGTGCTAATCAAGAGTTCAGAAATCACAGGAGCTTTAAAACAATAGTGTAGGATAGTCTGACTTAAATATAGAAAACATCTAGACTAATCTGGCTAAATCCCTATCTAACTCTAAGAGAAACAATGTCCTAAATAACTTTACTTACAAGGCAAAGTGATGGTGAGTTGTTTTCAGCTTCAGACAAATCCAAAATGTTCAATCTTTCTCTCTGAGAAAGTCCTAAATTGATAGCACTCAGTACTGCTGGGTCATTTCACATTACATAATTTTTATCACTTCTCCTTTAGTTCCCAGGCTAAAAGAAACTCAAAATTTACATTTCTTTGTAAGCTGCACCTGGCCAGGAAGCCACCGCAATAAAATACACTTTTACGTGTAAAATCTAGTACTTATCTCTATCTTAATAACAATAGAAAGAATTTGCTAGCCCAGACATCCATCCTGTCTCCGAGCTCGAGATCAAACATAGTTGTAAGATTCCTTACTTAACAGCTTTCCTCCAGCAGGGTGCACTGTGGTTACATTTTTGAAGCTCAGTACAACATATAGTTTAATCATAACACATAGTTCTCTTTACATTTGTAAAACAAGCCTGTGGATTATATTAATATTTATAAATGACATTTTTAGATATGAAAAACAGGGTATATGTTTACCACATGTCCTGTACATATTTGATTATTTGCTTTGTGTATACTTCTTGTGTATACTTCATAGCTTTATTTTACATTGCTTTTTATATTTAATTGCAGCCTTTGCATACCACTGCAAAACACTGTATTATTCTTTACTCTGATCATTTGAATTACATATTGTGTGCCTGTACTCTGGATTTGCCTACTTGGCCTGGCTCATGGCTGAAAAAGGTCCTCAGACCAGTCCACTTACCTGGTTATCAAACTTTAGAGAGATAAATAAATAAATAATTAGATTAAGTATTACAGAAATGTATGATAAGAAATTCACTCTGAGTTAAAAGCACAAGAGGTAAATTTCTTGAAGTATTTTCAGAGCACGTAATTTAATGAATGGAGACCCAGTCATAATATGCTATAATATAGGGGGATCTTAAGCTGAAAAAATATGTTGTTTATCTATGTACTTCACTTCTAAAGCTGATACTACTTTCAAGCTCAAGTATATTTACAGTGCTTGAGTCCAAGCACTGTACAAAAATTACAAACAGGCGGACATAAAAACAACAATCAATAAGTAAAATGTTAATCAGTAAGTATAAGCGAGACCGAACAGGTGAAATTTTAAAACAGTTTTAAAACCAACCAAGGTAGATATGTCACACAATCAACCAAGTAAAAGTTTCCACAAAATAGGACCTTTGTAGCCAAATAAATGACAGCCAGAAGAATCGTTTATCAGGTAGAATGGCCAGAAGGGTGAGAGAGCTGGAACACAGGTAAATGAAAGGTTATACCATTGTAAAAGATCCTGTAGGTAAGGTGGACCAAGGTTGTGAAGAGAAAGGTGTACTAAAATAAGAATTCTGTAAGTAACGTGATGTTTAATTGGGGACCATAGTAAACTCTGAACAGTAGGTGTAATGTGGTGATGTCTTGGAGTTCCAGCAAGCAATCAAGCAGAATTTGCACAAGTTGAAATAATATCAGAGACAGTCCATTTATTTTAGCTCCTTCTCCAATGTGACCTGTGGTTTCAGAGCCCTTGGATCCAAGAATCCTAGATCCGTCTGTATCAGATCTGAAGATTGTTGTATCTTCCACTCCAATATCATCTGTGAGTTGACCAGCTCTGAATGTGTTAGAGCTGGATGACTCCTGTAGTCATAGCATCATTACCAGATCCATGATGTTGGAGTCAATGCCAATGTTGTCAGAGCCATCTCTGTCCCTCAGAGCCTCGGAATTGGACAGCTTGGCTCTGACCTCTACCTTGGGTGGACTGTCTTCTGGCTGAAGGGAGCTGATGGTCCAGAAGCTTGTCTTTTCAGCTCCATCAGCCTCTCTCTCTGGGGCATTCTGCCTTTGAGGTAGTGGACAGAGGTTTTACTGCTCCTACAGGAAGGACAATTTATGCCCCCCCTTGGATCCTTCTTCCCAAACCCATCTGTCTTTGTGCCTTGAGTCTCAACATTCTACTCCACAGGGACAGCCATACCAAATTCTCCAGGCTACCCAGCAGGGTATACTCATATCTTCTCATACTTCTCCAGAACATCCCAAAGAAGAAATCCCTAAGAAAATGAAGTGCAAAAGGAGGCACTTCGACTCTCCTCAAGAGTCGATCATGAAAGATACTGATTTTGATGAGGGAGAAGTGTCCCCAAGATCACCACCTGATGATGTCTACTTTGGAGACATTCTGGAGATCCTCAAGCAAAAGGGTGGCTGGTCTACCAACAACCCTTCCCAAGAGGAATCTGTATTCCTGGAAGCCTTTGTGGCTGGGCTTCTACCTCCTGGATGACTCCACATGCTGATGACCTTATTGATTTGATCTCTCGTCAGGAGTGGAAAGAATCTGACTCTGTTAAGCCAATCCCCAAGAGACCAGACAAGATCCTGGCACCAACCAAAGGTAAGAAATTTTGGAGTAAAGGAGTACCAGTAGATGCCATGGTCATAGCGGTGGCCACAAAAAAGGAACTTGCAGAGCTGATTTCCTCTGTTCATCCCCTTAACAGGGAGCCTATGGCACTGGATAGATTTGGGAAGCATGTATATGCTTCAGCGACTTTTGCACTTATGTCACTGAATTATTTGGCACACTTTACCAGACTTCAGCAGGATTTGATTAAAGTACTCTCCAAATTCCTCTCCGAGACCATTATTTCTGAGGCAGATACCATTACTGCCTTACAGTTGGCTGCCCTACAGTTCATTTCAAATTCATCAATGAGACTCATTTCACATGCAACTGAAGGTACCTCAAGGGTGGCAGGTACAAGCATTTCCATTAAGAGACATGCTTAGATGTACCTGTGTGATTTTGCAGAGCTCTTCAAGTCCTCCTTCGTCAATGCTCCCTTAGGCACAAGTTCTTTGTTTGGCCCCAGGATTAAAGGCACACTACCCAGGTGTTAGCAGGATGGTAAGACCATGTCTGCAGTGGGTGTATGTTTTTCAACTCTTCAAAAAACCTTCTCTAGGAATCAGTGAGGTGGTCAGAAATGTGGTTCAGAAAGTCCCAGGGTCCTTTCCATGATCCGCGTGGTGATAATTCCCCAGGGGTAGAGGGTGGGAACTCTAACAGAAAATGCCACCCACGCAGCAGAGGAAGCCAACAGAATCAACTATCCAGGGTCACTTTCTCTGACAGATCTTACTAGCTCTCCTAAAAGGGGGCTTGACTGTCCACCTCTGGAGGCAGTCAGTGGTCATCTGCCCCTGCACCAGACAGCCTGACTAGAGATTACAAAAAAATACATGGGTGTAGAGGATTATTTCCAGAGATTATATAATACCCTTTTCTATCCCCCTCTAATGATAAATAAAATTCCCGATATTCCACCTAGTCAGAGAAAAGATGCAGCACAAGAAATAAAAAAGCTGTTAGAAAAAAGAATCATCCAAGAGGTCCCCCCAAACCAGAAAGAATCTGGAACCTACTAAAGATTCTTTTTCTTTTTAGTGCCAAAGAAAACAGGGGACTGGAGACCAATTTTGGATCTCAGCATTCTGAGCAAATTAGTTTAGTACACAAAGTTCTGGATGGTCATGGTTCAGTCCATTTTGCTTTTCCTGCTCCAGGATGACTATATGTGCTCAACAGATCTTCAGGATGTGTATTATCACATAAAATTAATAGACAATCCAGAAGATACCTAAGCTTCCAGCTGGGAGGCAGTCATTACCAATTCAGAGCTCTGTCCTTTGGCTTTACCACCGTGTTCACTAAATGCATGGCAGTAGTAGCAGCCCATGTGAGACTGCAGAGATCCTGGGTGTTTCCTTACTTAAACAACTGGCTCAAAACTGCTCTGACCAGGCATCTGCTGATAAAAGCATGAGGTTATGTACTCCAACTGTGCTGTCACTTGGGAATTTCCATTAATCACAAGAAATCCCAGCTAAACCATCTCAGGTATTAGAATTGATAGGCGCTTAGTTCAATACAGTATCAGTGACAGCCTCCCTTCCCTTACCAAGGGTACAGACTATTCATTTTCAAGTCAAAAAGATAATCCAAAATTCTTCTCTATCAGCTTGATTGATTCTCCAAGCTTTAGGGTCAATGTCTGCTGTGATAGTTCTGGTTCCATTAGCAAGATACCATATGAAAGTTTTTCAGTGAACCTTAGTGACTCAGTGGTCTATCCTGCGACAGTCTTTGTCTACCTGGATCAGAATAACTCAGGCATGCAAAAATTATCCCTTGTGGTGGATACACTCAGATTAGATTTTACAAGGCTGCCCCTTCATCCTTCCTCAGTCTAAGGCCATAGTGACTATGTATGCTTCTCAAATTGGGTTGGGGAGAACTTTTTGGGAAAAACAGTCCAAGGCACATGGTCACCCGAAGAGCCAACACACATATCAATGTCCTAGAAATGAGAGCAGGTCTCCTAGCATTGCAGACCATCCAGGACTTCCTTCAGGGACCGTTGTGATTCAGATGGACAATATGTCAGTGATTTGGTACATCAACAAACAAGGAGGAACCAGATCTTACCCCTTGTGTCGAGAAGATCTGAGAGTGTGGCAGTGGGTGATCTCATCCAATCTAGCACCAGTACCTAAAATTCTTGAGTTTTTTGGCTACAATTTTTAATGAATATTAAAGTGCAATTAGTTGCTATTTCTAATTTTCATACAAGAGTAAACAATTCCACCTTAGCTTCTTCAAAACTTTGTAAGGCCTTTATAAAGGGAACCTTTCTTTTGAAACCCCCTTTTAAAGATTCAACTCCAGCATGAGATTTTTATTTTATTTATTTATTTATTTATTTATTTATTTATTTATTTAACATTTGTTGACCGAGAAAGTCTGACTGGGTCAGAAACCCATTTTCAGTGGAGGCCCAGGGAGAAAAGCTCCAAATGAATGCATGTAAGTTAAGACACTGTACATGGAGAGGACAATAGCAGATATTGAAGTGTGCATTACATAAGTAAATGAATACAAATAAGTACATGTTTACATGAAAGACAATAGCAAGTATTAAAGTACATTACAAAATAAGTACAGTGATGTAGATATAGCAATAAATGTGTACTAGGCAATACTGAATAGGGTAATATATATATAGATATATATATATATATATATATATATATATATATATATATATATATATATATATTTTTTTTTTTTCAAGTTAGTATTATGGTAAAGAGTAAGGGTCAGGCAGTGGTTTTGACTATTAAAACCAAGTATATGTTTAGTAGAATTACAAGAATTGTGAAACAGGCTGAGAATGGATTAGGGGTGTAGAAATATAGAAGTCTCTTAGTTCAATATGGTAATGTTTAGTGCATGAAATTCATGGTCTAGGAATCTATAGAAAATGAAGGCCCTAAAAAGTGAATGGCTTTCACCTGTTGGGGAGGGAGCAGAGGCAGGTCAGATTATAAAAAAAATGTTTTTTTAGGGTATGTTTAAAATTATTATAGCACTGTATGGTAGTGATGTTTGATGATAGAGATTTCTAGAGCTTGGCAGTAGCATGAGAATATAGACAATGTCCAGATCTTTTGTTTGGAATATGGATGATTAGGAGTTGTTTGTTTTCAGGGCCGAGGGCTCTAGTAGGGGTATAGGGTTTTAGGACAGACTTGAAGGCTGGGCAGCTATCGGGTGTATATATTATTTAATGTGCCAAAGATAGCTGAACTAGGTTAAGGTGGTGTGAGACTTCAAGCCAGTTTTGTTCTTTCAGAGCTAGGCAGGGATGGGAACGGTAGGAGTAGCCTGTGGCAAATTTGGCAATTTTATTGATAGCAGGATTGGAGCTTGTTTTTAAGAGAAGATTGTAAATTGGTGTATAAAGGGGATGCATATAATAGAGAGAGAAGCAAACAGATGAGGTGTGGACGTTGTTGGTGAAAAAAACTGAAGAGTAAGGGTCCAAGTATGGACCCTTGCAGGACCCCAGTTATGTTAGTTTGATAAAGGGATAGTTTATTCTGCCATTTAACACATTGTTGGTGGTTGGATAGGTATCTTGCAAACCAGTGGATGGATGGTGGGGTAAAGCCTACAATTGATAGCTGATGAAGAAGTTTGTTATGGGATACTGTGTCAAATGCCTTTGACAAGTCTAGTAGTAAGACAGAAGTGGTATTACCAGAGTCAGTGGATTTGGTCACAGTGTCCATGAAGGAGATTAGGGCAGTGGAGGCACTGTGTGATGGGCAAAAACCATGTTGGGAAGGGGTAATTAGTTTGTTTTGCGTGAGATGGTGAAGCAATTGCCAATGTATGCATTTTTCCAGGAGTTTGGAAAGAGGAGAGAGAGAATGGAGATTGGTCAATAATTGGATAGTTCATTGGAGTTGTCCCCTTTATGTAAAGGGGTGATGATAGATTTTTTTCCAGAGGTTTGGGATGTCAGACTCTGCTATGGAGCAATTAATAAGGATGCTGACAGGATATGGTATGGCTTATGCAGCAAGTTTTAAGTATTCAGGGGGAAGGTTGTCCGAAGAGAAGGAGCATGGCTTTAATTTTTGTAGTAGTTTCTGTATGAGAAAGGTAGGGATAGGTTTAAGAGAAAAGGGGATAGAAGATGAAGTACTAGTTTGCTGGGGAGGAGAAGGGTTTATTTTGTTTGTGCAGGGGTCATGAGATAATGGTGGAGGGGGATCTGAGATGGGGCTTGAGGTAATTGGTACAGTGGGATTTGTTAACAGTTTGCTTATGCTATCTACAAAATGGGAGTTAAATTGATTGGCTATCTGTAAGGGACTTTTGCCAGGGTATGGTGATGGTGTTTATTTATAGCCTGGGGTAGCAGGTTTGAGATGTGTTTCCAAAATTGTTTTGGGTTATTTAGTAGTTTGCCAATTTGTTGGAAAAGTTGTTTTTTGCCTGAGTTCACCAGCTTTGTTTTGTAACTGTTATATTTGATTAGGTTAGCATCAGTTTTGTTAGCACACCATTCTTTCCAGGCTGTATCTCTATCTTGCAGATGTTATTTGGTATTTTGTCTTAGCCAGGGAGCATGGTTGGTTTTCATCCTTTTGGTAGGAAGGGGGCAAGGCTGTCAAGAGTATTTAGAAATACATTGTTGAAGTATTTAAAGGCATTTTCTAGTGGTAGTGTTTTTAGTGGATTCCAGTTAGTGTGGTTTAGGATTTCGTTAAGCATTTGTCAGTCAAAGTTCTTTATATTTCTGGTGGTTTTGTATTTGTGGGATTTTGTACTTCATGGTGTGGATGTATATAAGAATATGGGTAGGTGGTCACTATGAGTATTGGGTAGAGTGTAGGGATTAGAGCATTTGAATTTAGTTTTACAAGCTCTGACTCAATCTCCATTTGAACATTCAGCAAAGTGTGAACTAAAATTTTTAACCTGAAAAACTATCTTTTTGGTAGCTATAACCTCTGCTTGAAGAGTCTCAGAACTTCAACCCTTATCTTCAAAGCCTGATTATGTAATATTTCATAAAGATAGAGTATCATTACGAACCAACCCATCCTTGCTTCCTAAAGTGGTGTCAGAATCCAACATTGGTCAATCTATCAATCTTCCAGTTTCTTTCCAAATTTCACAAACAAAGGGGAATACATGATACATTTATTAGACCTTCACCGACAGTTAAATTTCTATTTGCATAGAATGGAAACATTCAGAAAATCAGATCAATTATTTGTCTCCTTTTTGGAATCAAAATTGGGCGAGCCAATTACCACAGTAAGTTTAGCCAAGTGGCTAAATGATTGCATTTCCTTTGTCTGCAACAAATTGGGTTCATCTTTGCCAAAACCTTTGACAGCTCATTCAACCAGGTCCATGGCAACTTCAGCAGTTTTTTTATCCAGATCTTCCGTGGACAATATTTGTGCTGCTGCAACTTGGGCTAATCCTCACACCTTATTACTCATTACAAGTTGGATCTGGTCTCTAGGGGAAAGAGATTTTAGCTCAACAGTGTTCAGGAATATCCTTCCTTAGAGTCCACCTGGGATTCACGTATCTGGGGACTCTGTCCCACTTGTTGAAGAATGAATGAAAATTGACAACATCAGATAAAGAAGTTATGTACTCACCATAATGTTCCATCCACCTGTGCCAACCATTTTCTTTCTTCATCAACTCCCCTCTCTCCAACCCCCTACCATTTTGTTTGTGACTTCTGGAAGAATGAGAAGATGCTAAGAGAACCAATGTTCCTGCCTTTGAGCTCCAGATATTGTTTTCCATATAATGGCTGCTCCTTGGTTTTAAGGTCAGCAAATGAGATATGAGGTATGGAGGGGGGCTAAGGCATTAAAGTAAGGGTGGAGATCGAGTGTTTTCAGTATCCATGAGTTGTAAAAGCGTCTGAGTCAGATCCATGCATCAGATCCGAACCTACTTGTTGAGAAAAAATGAAAATGGACAACACAGATGGAACATTATGGAGAGTACTTAACTTCTTTTTCAAGTCCAGAGATCAAGTAGTTCTAATGGTATTGGTTTTGTTGTGCAAAATGTCCATAAGAGAGGGATCCTAAAATGCTTTGTATGCCAGGCACAGATCGCCTCTCAGCAGTCTGTAGTAAACTAAATACAGAGATAGGACTTTGAGGCAATCTACATAAGACATGCCTTTTACACTCTGTAGTCTTTTTGTGAGGCACCTCTGTGGACATTTCAGATGCTGCATTTGCCTGGTCAGGTACATACCGAAAGAGGTGTTGTGCTCAATGGTGGATCTGATAAGGGCCGAATACTGAGGAATGATGTTGTCCTTGCACCTCAGTGCCATGCCTTGCTTTTAAGTTGAGCAATGTAAAATTATTTCCTTACTGCCTTAAACACATGTTGGTCAAAAGCCAGGTTACTCTCCACATGCATTCCGAAGAGAGTGACTACTTGGTGCACACTTAGGGGTGTGTTATCAATGATATAGTTTCCTAGGGTAGCATACTTACCAAATGGCACTAGTATGCATTTCTTGGCATTGAGTTGTAAGCCGTGGCTTTGGCACCATTTATTTGTCTGTGTTAGCCCTTCCTGTAAGATGGATGTTAGCATCCTGGAGGAATTCTAAGACTGCTCCTAGTTTGCAGTCATTTGTAAACTTGTTCAGTCTGAAACCTTTGAAATTGGCTTTGACTTCAGAGAAGTAAATGCCAAAAAGGAGTTGGCCCAGCACAGAGCCCTGAGGGAATCCACTACCAACTACCTTGGAGGTGGTCTCCCCTACCCTAACTTCCTGGGTCCTGATAGCCAGCTGGCTATTCAATGCATAACATGGGATTAATGCCTGTGAGTTTGTTTACAATGTCCGAGTGGAGTATTGTATCAAATGTCTTGGCCAGGTCAATGTAGGCACTATGTATGTTTTGCTCTGATCCACTGCCTTGTTTACTTTTTCAAAGAAGCCCACCAAGTTGAGTAGGCATGATATCTGGCATTGATGAAGCTAAACTGGTTTGGAGCCAGTGTCTGAATAATGAATCATAATCATATCCCTGACAATTCTTTTCATGGCTTTGCATATGAGACTAGTCAGAATTATGAGTGTAATTCCCAGGAACCACTGATGGACCACCCTTATGCAGAAGGGTGACATTTGCAGTCTTCCATTCATGTGGCACAAAGCTTGTCCAGAGGCTATGGTTAAATAGTGACTTTAGAGGTCCAGAAAGGTCATGCTTCGCACAACTTAGGAGGTATCCCAGGATATTATGGGGTCCATCAATGCAGTGTTTTTAGCCATAGCGCATTTAGGACCTGCTCCCTAGTAATATTTGCGGGCACTATATTTGATGGTATTACTTAGGGAGCAGTGAGGGGGAGAGGGAGATAAAACTGGAGCTGAATTTGTCAGCCAGCAGATTTGCTATATCTTCTGTCTCCATGTAAATGGCTCCATTAACCATCAGTGCTGTGCACTGTTGTGTACTGCCTTTGAGGTTTTGGACATATCTAAAGAAAACCTTTTGGATATCCTTGGCTTGAGAGACTGTCTTTACCTCAGAATTGGCTTTGGTAGACATAACTGGCCCTCTTAGTTGTTTGATTAGCCTGATAAGAGAAATGTTTATCCAGTTTGGCATTCTACTTCCTAATTTTAGGTAAGACATTTTTCCTGTTGTTGTGCAGTCAGTTTATATTTAGGTTCATAGGTTCATACTAAGCTATCTGTCCTGGGGCAATTATAAGCCTAGCCCGATTTTGTTTGGCTTACGTCACCCCTTGATTTGAGTATACTGTGCCCTTTTTACGGTTTAGTTTACTGTGCCTCTGTCTAATAGTGACACGGAAGTAATCCCCGGATTCCATCAGGGTGATTTGTTTTTTGAGTTTGTTCTGGGCTTGGTTCTGGTAGGCACAACTGTCTCATTGTCGCTAGTAACATGATTGTACAGTGTATCTGTGTACAATGCTACGCAGATAGCTGTGTTCTCCAGGATTGGAGGGGTTTGAAATTATGTCAGGTAATTACTTAATAACAGATCATTTGTAATCACTTAATAGCAGATAATTTGCCTTAGAGTAGTTTCTAACTGTTACAGGGTTTGCTGGAGTCACAGCATTGATTTTTATTTTGAAGGAGACAACTTTATGGTGTTTATTGTCTGATCTTAACAGAGGATACTACACCTGGGTGGTGGGGTCTTGCAGTGTTTTCCCATATTTGTAAGTATGAGATCCAGTATGTTTGCACTCCTAGTGGGCAAATGGTCTAACTGATCCTGAGTGTTAGCAAAGTTCAAGAATATCTGGGCCTGCAAGTTTGAGATCATGTAGGATTCCCAGTTTATAGAGTAGTAATTAAACTCCCCCATGAATATGGTTTTGGGTTGAGTGGTAACTGTCTCCAGTAGGTCTAAGTATGAGCTATGGGTGCCTTGGGTCATAGAGGGTGATCTAGAGCTTGTAAGGACAGGATACAATATGGGACTTTACCTTTAGTAATTTGGACATGAAGAAGCTGAAGTGCATCATCCTGTTTGACAAACTTAAGGTATATTTGTTTTTGATGTAGCTCGAGACACCTCCACCTTTTCCCCCATCTGTGCAGTAGCTGGTCTAAATACATGGAAGGCATTGTATCCCTGCACTTCCAGGATGTTTTACATGGCTTTAAACCATGTCTCAGTAACTGCACAAATATCTGCTTTCTTTAAGGTGAAGAGAGAGTGGAGTTTCTTGTTTAGGCTCCTGTTATTGAGCAATAGCATCTTTAGATTCCCTTGGGTTGATTGGGATGATCGGAAGATTAGTCAATTTGGCACTGCCTAAAAAATGCATTATTTTGGATGTTTTAGCCAATATCTGAAAGCCTAACTAGGACAGGTACAAACCATCCTTGCCAAAGCATCCTGGTGTGTTGACCATATCCTTCCGTTCTGACAAATAAAGTACCCCTTTAAATGAACCTAATGCTAAGCCAGTTATTAATATTAATCATATTCTGTTCATATAGTGGCAACATCCTTGTTGAAGGTAGAATGCTGCTCAATGCTAGGCATATAGCAGCATGAGATTCATAGTCTAAGAGCTCCATAATGTCTCTCTTCATATAGTCCATGGAGGTGTGTCTCAGGTCATTTAAACTCACATGGACTATGAATGAGTCATACTTATACTTATGGTTCAATGACCACAAGCAACTGACTAATTATCTTCTTGCTTGGCCTGTTGACTGGGGCATCCATATGTCTCACAATGGAGTCTTCTCTGACTAAGAGTATTGGGTAGTGTGTTGGCTTGCCTTATGCACTTTGTAGTTGAGCCTCCATGGGTGTGGCTGACTATTGTTTCAGTATCGGTAAAGTGCTTTTGGGTTTGCTGAGGATAATTGATGTGGGTTGAGTGTCTTGGAGTCTTTGGGGTTTAGGAAGATTGTTTTTAGTGCCTTGTGCTGGGTGCATATTATTTGTGATGGGTGCAGTGTGAATGCTACTGACAACCTGATTGTTATTTTGAGTGCTTGTATGCAAGTGTCTTGCCTCTGGTGACATTGTGTAATTACATCTCTTGCATACTGTATCAGTGTCTCTCGGTTTCTCTAAGGATTAGTTTGCTGTCAGGGAACATGAGACAGTTGCTACATTGTCTCAGAATGCCCATATACACCTGACTACTGACAGAGAAATCGGAAAGGTGTATATCCATGATGTCAGGTCCTTCAAAATGAACTTCAAGGATGTGGTACAAGAAAGGTTAATAGCGGGATAACTTGGGTGATTTTTGAGGCTAAAAGCAAAAACTAGGCTATGTAGTCAAATCATGGGAAAGTACTCCTCAGAGCACAAAGTAGATGCTCTTTGTGCACCTGAGTTACTGTTTAAGAGGTAGCTTTATAGGGAAAATGTGTTTGTTTCTAAGTGCCTGCATCTCTACAAGGCATTGCTAAATGCCAATAGTCCTCTGGCCAGTAACGTTACTTAAGCCTTCCTGTGTGTTTACGAACTTGGACAGACCAGGCTAACCCCTATTGCCACTAGATGAGTAATCATTAATGTTCTTAATGTAAAAACATACAAAGGGTAGCTAAAATCCAACAGAAATCAATTCAACAACTACTAAGACAACACTTTTACAGTGATTTTCAAGTAATTAATCCAGCAGCATGGACTCCAGAAAACAAATGCACTTGACGTCTTAAAATGCAGATTAATGCAATAAATAATTCAAGAAAACAACAGCAGTACACATAAATAACTTAAAGACCTACAATTATTCAAGTAAAATTACTTATCTCAGCCTGGATGGCACAGGATGCAGCAAAAACACTCCGTACACAGATGAGGATGCCAAGCATTGCTGAGATCTGTGGGAATGAATCAAGAGCCATGCAAATGCACCAAATATATAGAGGCAGTATATCAGTGTGGGCTGGGGCAGACACAAGAAAAGGAGCAAAACAGCAATGTAACAAACAGAAAATCACTGGAATGCAACTTTAAGGAGGACGATGATGAGCAAAATATAAAACTCCAGCAGCAAAACTGCAATATGAGCAGCTGTAAAAGCACAGAAGCACCCATCCTACAGCAAGAAAGTATAATACTGCCACTATCGCAATACCACTACAGTCTAAGACATCAGACTAGACAGACATTTACCAGTAACACTGTTTATGGAAAAATGCAACAAAAAATGAATGTATGTAGCCAGGATCTGGCAGTAGATCCCCAACAACTGCAAATGAAGCTACAAGACTAAGGCCCTAGACCAAGTTCAAAATACAAACAGCTAGTTTTTCAAGTAATTCTACTTAAACAGATAAAAGTTTAATGTATAACAATGCTCAGAACTTTCAGTAATTCACAATTGTCACAAAATTGCAAATGAAGCTGCAAGATTAAGGTCCCAGGGCAAATTAAAAATGTAAACAGATAACTTTTCTTTTGGCTAAAACACTAGAAGTATGCAGAAAAATAATAAGCTTTTTTCCCTTTGCAATGAAAAGCTTGTTTGTCACAGTTTACAGCTTTCCATACTTCTCAGAATCTTAAATGAAAGACTCTAGGTGGGTGTAGCTCTGTGCTGGTTATATTAGACTAGCTAGAGAGGCATCCAGTCAAATAAAGCCTATTGTGGGGCTCTCTGACTTCAGAACCTGTAGTAAGTCTCAGTTCTCTTAGTCCTTATAACTCTGACCTGCAGGTCAATGACCCCAGGTAGGTTAGAATTTCAGAAACTTTGGCATTTTACAGCGAGAGCAGGCAAAATGTAATTAGTGTAAAACCTGTAGGGGAGCAGAAAGGAGAGTAGTGCTTAATACATCAGTGGGGACTGCAGCCAACACTAGAATGGGAAAAACTGCAATGCAACAAAAAGAATGGCACTGGAATACAACTTTAAGCAGATAAATGATAAGTAGAATATTAAACTCTAGCAGCAAAAATGGAATTTAAACAGCTGTAAAAGCACAGAAACACAAATCCTACAGCAAAATTAGGGTCTATATCACGTGGTCAAAAGCTAATATTAGCAAACAACCACAACTTCGAAAACACTGGCACCCACTATATATATATATATATATATATATATATATATATATATATATATATACCAACTCCGAGATCGCACTACAAAAAAGGAAAGGGCAAATACCCCTATCTACACTGTAGTGCGACCCCACAATAACAACTTAGAGTTCCGGTGTTTTCGAAGTTGTGGTCGTTCACTATTATTAGCTTACGACCACGTGATATAGACCTGAAAAATTACAATACAGCCACTATTTAAAATCCCACTATAGTCTAAGGCACCAGACTAGGCAGAAATTTGCCAGTAACACTTTTGTTTATGGAAAAATGCAGTAACAAATGACTAAATGAGGCCAAAGTGTGGCAGTAGTTCACAATTCTCTCACAGCTGTGAATGAAACTACAAGACTATGACCTTAAACCGAGCTTAAAATACAAACATCTAGATTTTTCGAGTAATTCTACTTATGGGGATAGAAGTGTAGTACAATGTATAAAAGAAGCTAAAAATTTGCAGTAATTAATAATTCTCCTAAAATTGCAAATGAAGCTTCAAGACTAAGGTCCCTAAACAAACTAAAAATACCAAAAGATAACTTTTTTTGCCAAAACACAGAATTTAATAACAGTATGACCACATAGGTCACTATAAGTGCAAATGAAAATATTTAAGAAGAATTGCAATAAAAACCTTTTCTTCTCTTTTTGATGAAAAGTTTGTTTCTCACAGTTCTATCTAATAGATTTAACATTAGTTCTATACAGACTTATTGTTTTGATCCTTTTAGAATCAGAGAAGTTGTGAATAAAAATTGGGAGATTATAAGGGAAGATAAAACATTGTGTTCTGTCCTGCGTTGCCCTAAGATTACATACAGGAGGGGTGAAAATTTGAAAAGCATTTTTCAAAAGAATGTAGTTCGTAGGTCTAATAGACAGTGCGGCATGTTTAGATGTGGTGTATGTCCACAATGTAAATTCATTAGAGTTGCAACAGCATGTACTATTAATGAGAAGGAATACAAGTGTAATGGGCATTATGATTGCGATTCCAAAGCCATCACCTATGCAGCTATTTGTGATTCTTGTAAAGCCTTCTACATCGGCAAGACCGAGAGAAGGCTAAAAAACAGAATCTACGAACATCAATATGCTATTAAAAGACTTGATGTTAATAATGCTCTTGCAAGGCATTCCCTTGAGTTTCCAGGCCATGGGTTTCATTTTCAGATTACAACAGCGTGAAATTGATTTAAGGGGAGGACCATGGCAGATTTTGTTAGAGATTGACGAACTGCTTTGGCAAATTAGGACTAGGGCTCATGTTTCCCCTGGCATTAACGAAAGTCTTTCTATCAAATGTGTACTAAAATGGCTCTCTCTTAATAGGTAAATAATCACATTAATTATTGCCATATTGGTTATTAGTATTTTTATTAACTATCATCACATCCCCGTATAGGGTTAATTAAATCAAATGGCATTTGGCACCATTAGACGTAATAATTATTATTTTTGTAATAACTAGTTGGCAGTGATTATAAGATTTTTTATAAGGTATATTTTTATGGTTATATTGCAATATTTTTATGGTCTTGTTCATGTTATTCTATTTGTAAGTGAGCATTATATTGTTTCTACTAGCTTCTCTGCTTTAATTTAATTCAATTTCTTACCATTTGAGCGGAGGATTCTAGTCAACAATATTGTTATAGAATAGACATGAATGTTTAAATTCATTAATGGTATAATAAACCTTTCTTTGGTTAATTTTGTTAATATAAAATGCGGTTATAGTTATAGGCTTTAACTGCATACAGGAGTTTTTAAAAATAGGTTTTGGATATGTTTCCCAAAATTTATGTTTAAAATTAGTTTTTGGGAGTGCCTCTTGTATATAGCTTTAATAATAGAATAAAAAATTTTCTAATAGGTGTTATATAAAAATATTAATAGTAAGGAAATACGAAGCACTAACAAATATAATTACTGCTTGTTTTTGTAGTTATATGAGGATAAAGCTCCAAGTTTATAATATTCTGTAATGTTTTAAAGAACCTATCTTGACTTTTTAAGTCAGAAATATAACCAAGCATCTGGTGTATCAGTTCTAAGTTCTTTAAGGTTGCCATGGTTTCATTAAATTGAAGAATGCACCCTATCACGATAGGTTAATGAATTTTAACATGAATGTATTTAATAAATGGTCTGGAATTCGTGGTTGTCTGATGAAGGCGGGTTATTTGAACCTGCTGAAAGCGCTTACGTTCATTTGTCTGGATTGTGGATTAAATCGTGCTTTTAATTCTCTTATTGTGTGCTGTCCGTGTTTTTGCTGCTTCAGTTTACTTGGTTTGGTGTGTGGAAAGTGTAGTACAATGTATAAAAGAAGCTAAAAATTTGCAGTAATTAATAATTCTCCTAAAATTGCAAATGAAGCTTCAAGACTAAGGTCCCTAAACAAACTAAAAATACCAAAAGATAACTTTTTTTGCCAAAACACAGAATTTAATAACAGTATGACCACATAGGTCACTATAAGTGCAAATGAAAATATTTAAGAAGAATTGCAATAAAAACCTTTTCTTCTCTTTTTGATGAAAAGTTTGTTTCTCACAGTTCTAGGCTTTCCTCGCTTATCGGAGTCCTGAATACAAGACCAAGCAATCCAGCCATAAATGTCATAGGGAAATACCAGGTAATTAGTCTGCAGTCTATTAAGTGCCTAGGCAGTAACCAGGCAGTGAGCAAAGGTGAAAATCAAATCATGTACCTTCTGTTTGTGAGGTAAACACTTTAACCATTATGCAAACTCCCTAATCTACAAGTAATAAGGCCATGTACAATTACCATATATTGGTATTTATGTTAATGCAGAATTATCTTGCACACTAGGATAACTGATAACAACTTAGAGGATGCTAGTTTCAAACCTGGAACAGCAACCTATTTCTACAGAAGAGTCAGGTACCCTGTCTGCCTAGCTACATGCTCTGTGCTAAAGGTGAGAATCAAACTGTGGACTTTGTGCCTGAGAGGTAAACACCTTAACAGTTATGCCAGCTCCCAACCCCATTGCATTTCACTAATTTTTCCAACTTCAGACTGAGCCCACTGCCTTCAAGTGCAATCTTACCAACAGTAATTAAAATTTGACTAGACAACTTACACACAAACACATACAATATTTTCTAGGAGGGATTAATGGTATTTATCTAGTACTAACATCCGCTCCCTGTCTTCAGTAGTAACTAATCAAAACACTGAATCCAACAATTATAGTAAACAATGCCAAATGCACATAGCAATAAGCTAATAATTTACAAATTATTAGTAACAAACGTTATAAATTAAATAATACAATTATTCACTTGAACTAAAATTAAGCATTTCTTGTGGTTAAGTATGGAAGCAGTTAAAATGTGTAGAAAGAAAGTACAAATTAATGGGTTTAAACAGATGGACAACATAAATAAAAATTCAAGCATCTTAAATAGCTCTATCACTAACAGTAGCTAAATAGATATAATGGATTCTGTATACCTGGAACATAGTAGTCCAAGAGGTAGCTGCATAATTCCACAGATACATGCAATTCAGTTTGAACTCTGTTTCATAAATGCAGTCCATTGTACATAGTATAGAAATGAGGCAATAACTCAACTGATAACTGCTTTCTGTCTGCTTAAATCCAGGACAGTCCTTCATGTTTGAATATACCATTTGGATGATGCCTTTCGTGGCAGGAGGGATGGAAGGTTGAGTCCATGAAATTAAAACTGGAATTCAGAAAGGCTTACTGGTAGGAGGAAGCCTTAACATGACTGTTTTCCTCTTTGCAGTAAGGTTTTTTGATTCTTTGACTGCCCTACCACTGAGGTTTCCCAATAGCACTGGTAGAGGGCAGTCTTGCTGGTAGAGCTGCATGTTAATGTGTCAGTTGGGAGGAGTGGTAGATGTTAATTAGCCATGTGCTGTCCCCAAGAAATATCAGCAGCTCCTAATATATATGCTACTAAGTGATTCAGAGAATCACTCAGCTGCATAATATGTCACTTTTGGAGTGAAAAGTGAAAACCATTAAACGACTGTGGTCATCTGTTCACTCCTACAGTAGCAGTCATGTACAGGTAAGTTAACTGCAGGCATGAGGACAGGGGTAATGTATGTATGCATGCATGTGTGTGTATGTCTGTACAGGCTTGAATGAAGCTGCATGAATGTGCATGTGTGAGTATGTTTTTTTGCTTGGGTGGTCACACTATGGGGCTAGGTTGGGAATCAAAAGTCTGTGTATAGTTGAGTGCATGTATGTGTGTGTGCCTATGTGCATGTGTGTGTGTGTGTGTGTGTGTGTGTGTGTGTGTGTGTGTGTGTGTGTGTGTGTGTGTATGTGTGTGAATATCTGAGAGTGTGTGTGTGTGTGTGTGTGTGTGTGTGTGTGTGTGTGTGTGTGTGTGTGTGTGTGTGTGTTGTGCATGCTTGTATGTTTGTGAAATGGGGATGCCTTTACCAGCTTGATGTGTGGGACCACTAGGGTGAACACTTCCACTGTCAGGTCTGACTAGTGTTAGCTGGCCATATCCAGGTATGCAGTGTGAACCAATTTGCTTGAGTCCAGTATCTTGGTGAAGTTAAAAAAAAAATCCAACAGATTTAGGAGGTAGGATCTGTCTTGGTTTGGGCGCAGGGTCTGAAGAGTTTGTAAATCTTTGTTAATGAGTTCCAAATGATGCACTCCAGTGCCTTACAGATAAGACTGGGGAGGTTTATGGATCTATAGTTTCACAGATCAGTAGTGGGCCTCCTTTGTGAAATGGGATGACTAGAATAACTCTTCATATTTGTGGCATGAATCCAGTAGAGCCTGGGACTGAATAGACTCAGCCAGACAAAGCTTGATGCTAACAAAAAGACAACCTGTCACATTATCCAGGCCCATGGAGTTAAAGTTGCTAGCCTTGCAGACAGCACTTAGGACTTTCTCAGAGGTGATGGGTTGGTGTCATAGGCATACTAATGTGCATCAAATAATTAGGTGGAGATAAGGGAGTAAATAAAGTTTGACCTGAATTTATCAATTAATGTGATGGCTATGTCCTTGTAGGATGAGTATGTGGTGTTATTTTATATTAATTCAGAGCATTGCTGGGTATTGCTTCTGAGGTTCCTGACAAAGCTAAAGAAGGCTCTCTGGTTATCCTTAGCATAGGTGTTAATTTTCAGTTCATGCTTACTTTTGAAGGATTTGATTTTGTTCTGAAGTTCTTTGTTAATCTTTTCGAGTTGTTCCCAGATGATGAACCTTGATGAGTGGATGGGTAACAGAAATTTCACACCAGGGATCACACTAACAGCACTACTAGATAGGGGCCAAGGGTACTAGCTGCTAGTACAAGGGTCTAGGGAACTACTAAAGGGGCGGTGAATACCACACAACGTGGCTGGGCTAATATATTCCTTCGGGCAGATAGCCCAGTACCAACCTATAAACCTATGAACCTATGAAGCGTTAATTTTGCTATTATGGCCCACCAAATGAGTTTATTATTAAATTTAAAACTGTATTTATTTCACACTTGCATGCACGCACAAACACACACGCGCGCGCACAAACACACACATACATACACACACACACACACACACACACACACACACACACACACACACACACACACACACACACACACACACGGACACACATATATAGGTTTGTTGCTTTTCATTGAACTTACCTTTCATCAACAAACTATGGCGACATAACTGGTTGAGTGGTTAGGTAATCAAAGCAACATTTGTCAAAGTGTTCAATATCAAATGTAAGCTAATAGTAACTGGGTACTAATGTTGAAAGTTTTGTTTCTTTGTCTGCCTTTAACCTGTAGGAGGGATGAATAAATATCATTTTCTGTACTGCTAAAAACTGTCTTATCTTCATAACTTTCAATTGTGTGTACTGTTGTAATATCTTGCCTGTTAAAGATTTAAACTAATAGCAGATTTGCTAGTACACATTAGGCAAATGAACATTTTACATGATGTACATCTGGTTTTAGGAAGCTTTTCCACAACTCATTTCGCACTTAAGGTTACATCTAAATTTAAAAAATGTAAATTACTGATAAACAGAAAGGCACTAAGGTAACATAACAGGTAAAATCACAGACCCTTTATTGTCCAGATAATAATAATAATAATAACTGTAGAAAACTGTAGAAAAAACTTTACTGACTTAGCGCTTTCACCCTCCTGGGCATCTTCAGAGTCAGTTAACTTCATTGAGAACAAACTTTAAATACACATATTAATTAGTACATAATTAGACAGAACTAATAAAATAGACAAATAATTAATTTGTTAACCCCTTAAGTGCTTGTTGACCAAGCCTTAGACTTCTGAAAAAACAGTGTTTCTTGTGTGCTAAAATCGCTATGTGGTTAAACTAAAAAATAAAATAAAATAAAATAAAATGAAATCAAAAACAACATGTGTTATTAAAAAAACTAATTAAAACAAAAACTCATATCTGTTACAATGTATATATACAGCATTGTTGTATGTCAAATACAGGCTGTCTTGTGTCTTAAAATGCATGCTAGAGACAAAGTATCGTTGATACCTGGAGCGTTACTAGCATCCAGTTTCAGCTGCCAAAGGCATTCCCTTACCTCCAAAATAGTTTTGTAGTCTCCCCCAAACTCCTTTGTGTAAAGCCTATCAATGACAAAGAATATAACCTTTTTAAAATGTGGACAATGATTCGTGTGAGTGTATAATGAGTTAGTGGTTTTCTTATTTTTTATGTCTCTATAATGTTCTAATATTCTTTGTCTTAACTTCCCAGTAGTCATGCCTATATAGAAGGCTGGGCAGGATAAACAGGTGGCAGCGTAAATGACCATACTTGTGTTGCAATTACAGTGGCCAGGACTCTTCAAAGTTCTCTTAAAGTTACCTAGACAAACATAAGGCCCATCGTTAATAAATTTACAAGCCTTACAGTTGCCGCATTTAGCCATTTTGGCAGGTCTTTGTCCAAAGGATCTAGGTGTCTTCTCTAACAAATCCTTCAAGTTTAAACCTATGCTGTTTATAAAGGTCGTGGTTCTACCTAATGTGTCATGTAAATCTGCAGGGATAATGTTTTCCCAAGCACTGTGAATAGCACCCTTAACTTCAAGTGCTAAAAAATTGTGTTGTAATACCATTCTTGTTGGCACATTTTTTTTGTCAAGTTCTTTTTTATGATTGATGACTTTGTCACACAACCTATGTGTGTCATGTAAAATGGGAACAAAATCAGTGGACCTTCTTCTAAAAACTGCGTGTTGAAGCATCAAAAGCATATCAAGCGGGTAACTTCTTTGGACAAATAAATCTCTCAATATATCTAGTTCAACTGTAAAAATGTCATCCTCACTAATGATACAAGACAACCTGATCATCTGGTCCTTGACGACATTCCTCTTAACGTAGGCAGGGTGGCAACTCTTGTAGTGTAAAAATGAATTGCTATAGGTTTTCTTTCTGTACAAACTGGATTCTATTTTGCCATTTTTAATATATAATTGTAAATCCAAATAATCAATACTCTTCTTGTCAACCTTATGTGTAAATTTTAAAAATGTAGTGGTGTTATTCAAGTATGATATAAATTCTTCCAGTTTGTCAAGTGTACCCTTCCAAAAAAACAAAATGTCACCCAAGAATCTTAAATAAATAGGCATCTTTGCCTTAAATTCAGATGTCAACACAAACTGGTCTTCCCATTCTACTAGAACAAGGTTAGCATATATGGGCGCACATTTAGCGCCCATAGCAACCCCAGTGGACTGTCTATAGTATTCATCCTCAAAACCAACATAGTTGTTCTCCAATACCATCTGCATCAGGTCCACCAATAAACCCTTCTTATCCTGATGCAAGTCGGTATTTTTATCCAAACTCTTACCAAGCCATTCTAGACCAAGGTCATGGGGAATTACTGAAAATAAATTGATAACATCAACAGTTACCAACAAAAATTCCCCTAAATGTTCATCAGCCAAAGTTCTAAGGCAGTCCAAGCAGTGCCAAGAATCTTTTAATATATAAGGCAACCTGTCCAAAATCTCCTTGGTCACAATGTCTATATATGAAGCTAGTGGTTCAGTTTTACATTGTCTTGCTGCAACTATTGGTCTAAAAGGTGGATTGACCATGTTTTGTGGATTTTGGGTATACCAAAAAAGGTAGGCATGACCGGATGTTCCACCAGTAAATATTTATGCTCCTCTGCATCTATGATTCCTTCACATAGCAACTCATAAAGCTGCCAGTCTATTTTGGTGTATGCCTTCTGGACATCAAATTTTGAAACTAACATGTGCTGGAATCATATATAATATTCTGCATCTGCATTGAGTAGTCGATGTTGGTCATAATAACTACTCCTCCCCCTTTGTCCGGTTTCATCACCCTATATTCATTGTTACCAGAAAGCTCCTTTAAGCAAAATACTTCTGCGGATGTTAGGTTGTTGTCTAACACTACCTGTCTATTATCAATGAGATGCCTAATTTGCGTTATACATAACCGTTCGAAAGCCAAAACCGCAGGATGGTATGGGGGTATAAAAGTACTGTTTCTTTTAATTATAAACATTTGTAACTCTCTATCAATCCTTTGTTTGTTACTGAAAAATATTTTTAGTTCAATTTTCTTGTATATAACTTTAGATTGATAAGTACTTTACTAATATCATATTTGAAGTCAGGGACAAAAGATAAACCTTTTTTCAATAAACTAAGATGACTGTCCATGATCTTCAAACTAGAAAAATTATAGACATGAAAGGAGTCATCCCCTAAAATGGTAGGACCCTCCTTGGTGTTGTTCACCGAGGATGGGTTCATTATAATTTCAGGAGAATGTTGGGGTAAAACAACCAATGACTCAAAACAAAAAGCTGGAATATCTGTAAGTAAAAAATTAGATGGAACGTTGTTATAATAATCATTCATCTGTGGTGCCAATTTTTGTTGTTGTTGGAGTTCGAGTTCAAATTCAAATTGTTCCTCCTCTGTCCCCCACCCCTCCAGTTGTTTTCTGTGTACCGCCCTAATCCCTGGGGTGGTCTCTGATCCATCTGGTCTCGTGAGTTGCCTCGATTCCTCAGCCTGTCTGACCATCTTAGTTGAGGTTGATTTTCTAAAAAAACTTCTTCATCCTCCTCTACTACAAAGTGTGTCTCTTCAATTACCCCCTACTCAGTTAAAATTGTGTTTCTCCTTGTGTCCCCTTCGTAATGAACATCCCCACTAGTGTTAGGTAAGGGATAAGCTCTTTTTTCTTTGTATTCAGCAGTGTCCCTTAAAATCTTTTTCTGTTTTCTTTCCATACTTGTTTTAACAAATCTTTCAAGTTCAATTGTGATTCTGTCCAGTCTACTTTTGTTGCTTTCAAAAAGTAAATCATTGGTAATACTCTGCTTGAGGGTAAGTAGTTTATTTTTTAAAACACTAAGCCTGTTGTTGTTGTCTCTAATAATGATTCTCATTAAGTCCATCCCGGTTCTGTCAAAAAGTTCCAACATGTTTTTGTAGGCCTCAATGTTTGCCTCAATCCCCATGGGTATTCTATACACTCTCAAACCTTTAGGCACTTGGTTAAGTTCTAATGAACGTTCTAAAAAAAACATTGTCCATCTGAAGCGATTTGTATTCCCTAACTAACTTCTTGAATCTGAATACCTGAGTGTTGAATGTCCCAGGGTTTTCTGGTCTAAAAGTGTCACTTAAAACTGGCGGGACCAAAAATCTTTCCATGTCAAACATCGATCCTGCTGGAACACTATTAATACCCACCCCTCCTCTGCTGTTTAGTAGCTTCAGATAATAAGCACAAACACTGATTTCATTACTGCTGTGAGCTGTTTCCATTGCAGTTTGACTTTCTTACTTAAGTTGTAAAAACCATTATAAGGAATTTGGACTTTAATATATAATGCATTCAGTTTTATCGACAATGAGAACTAAAGAATCCCGTGTTTGAATTGAACACAAGGAGGAAATAAAACAAGAAAACAGCTGATATGAGTACATTCCATATGCTGCAAATGCCCATTTCTGGGAGGATTACAGTGAAGCAATGGAATCATTTTTACTTTTATTTTTGTTTTACTTGTTTGTTTTTTTTTTTGTTTGTTTGTTTTTTCATTCATTTATTAACTGGATAAGTGGAATGGTGAAATAACCATTTTCAACTGTAATCTTGGCCAAAAAAAAATAGAAATGACAGTGCAGGACTAACAATCTTAAATGTAGAAAAACTAACATTGCAAATAAAATAATGAAGCAATATAGTCATATAACAGTGTTTAATTAAAATCAATGCAAATTAAATAATGGAAATAGAGAATACTCCAGATTGTGCAATAAAGACAACACAGACATAAGCATTAGTATCTACAATAACAGCAATATATATACTATACACCACACATCTGAAAATAATCAATTAGGTAAAGCGTCAACGAGGAGAAGTAAATCAAAATAGTAAAATAGTGCTGAATACAGAAAAGAGCTTCTTTGTGTTTATAGAACAGAAGCCTGTAATTTAATACAGAAAAGTACAGTTGTGTAACGCTTACCATAACAGTAGATATCCTACTTTTCACTGTTAAAGTATTTTTCACCATAGGGATCTCCTGCTAAGGATAGCCCAATGTTGGGGCAGTATACTAAAGCCTTTAGATCTTGTATGCACTGTACGTCACATGTATGCTCCCCGTACAGGACATAGGGCATAATGGTGATGTATGGACACAGACACCCAGAACTAAATTTCCCCAGAAGATTCCATTCTCCATAGGACAAAGGAAGTTATGCACATCCAAAAGGAGAAAATGCAGATGGAAAAGGGCGACCCTCGGCCAAGAAGGTAACCAAACCAAAGCCCAAAAGAAAAAAGGGAGGATGGAGGGAGAGACAGAATACTGTAACCATGAAGAGAAGGACATCAACTGTTATGGTAAGATTTTACACAACTGTACTGTGTCCTTCCATATCACTGTTGCAGTATTCCTCACTGTAGGAAGGGTACAAAAGCTCAAGAAAAGGAGTGGAAAAAGGAAGACTGGGAATAGCCCTCAACAGACACATAGGGGGTGGCCCTAGCAAAACCTGCTCTGGCCCTCAGAACCATATACAGTTTATAATGCTTAGTAAAGGTATGCACCGAAAACCAAGTAACAGCTTCAAAAATGGAACTGCTTTTCAACAGAAGAGGCAACTGCCCTAGTGGAATGAGCTTTAACAGAAATGGACATATATTTGCCATGAAAAAATTACAAAATGGAATAGCCTCAGATATCCAGAAGGCGATGGTTTGCTTAGAAATAGCAACATCCAATATCCTAGGATGAAAAGAAACAAAAAGCTGGTTAGACTTATGAATGGTCTTAGTTTTATCCAAATAAAACCTAAGCTGTCCTTGCAAATCCAAGGTATGCAGGACCATCTCACTAGCAGACTGAGGAGAAGGAAAAAAGAAAGAGAGTTGTACTGTCTGATTCAAGGACAACTCATTAACAACCTTGGCTAAAAGAAGGATTAGTACAAAGAGACACCCTGTCCCTGTGAAAAACCAAAAAAGAGGAATGGCCATAAGGGCCTGAAGCCCAGAAACCCTCTGAGCAGAAGTAAGAGCAAGTAATAGGACAGTCTTCCAGGTACAGTGTTGCATAGAAGCTGAAACTGCAGGCTCAAAAGGAGACTGAGCGAATTTTTCCAAAACAAAATTAAGTTCCCAAGCAAGAGTAATAGGCTTCCATTGGGGGGGGGGGGTCTAAGATGCAGGACACCTTTAAGAAACTTTTTGACCTCAAAATGAGAAGTCAAAGGAGGATTTAATGGCAGACAGGCAGAAATAGCTGAGAAATGGGCATTCACAGAAGAATAGGCCAAACCAGACTGGAGCAGCTCACACAGATAGGAGAGAACCAGAGGGACCCCCACTGAAAAAGGGTCCTGGGTATGAGCATGTCACCTAACAGAAATTCTTTTCCATTTGGAAATATAGGACTTTGTGGTTGTAGGTTTTCTTGCCTACTTAAAAACCCTGAGCACATTCTCAGAAAAAAGATACATAAAAGGACGCAAAACCTGTGCCACAGTGTCAACTGAAGAGTGGGCAAGTGAGGATGGATGACTGACCCCTTGGCCTGTGTGAGGAGGTCCAACCGGTGAGGTAACTTGTGGTGATTGTCTCAGACCAGATGCATTAAGAGAGAATACCAGTGCTGTCTTGGCCAAAAGGAATTCACTAGCAAGATTTTTCGAGAGTCAAGCTGAATTTTCTGGAGATCTCTCAGAAGTAGAGAAAAGGGAGAGAAAACATAGAGAAACATCCCATTCCATGGAAAAGAAAGGGCGTCCATCTTCTATACCAGATGGCATGGCACTCTGGAACTGTCTGCTCAGAGGGGAGGCAAAATATCTACCCGAGGAATACCCCACTGATGAACTATGTCCAGAAATGGATTCCCTTCAGAAGTTTGAAGTTTAAAAACTTCAAAAGGATGAGGTCCGAAGATCAAAGTTTTGAAACTTCGAGCATTCTGAATGGAGTTTGATGTACAGCAGAGAACAGTATATTTACCATTTTCCTCACTGTAGTGCGATCTCAGAGTTGGTACATTTATTTAGCAGGGGATGTAGGATGCGCAGCCCCCCACATGGGGGTTAAAATGTAAAAAAAAAAACATTTTTGAGTTTAGTTTTTTTTTATTTAATTTTTGAAGTTTCAAAACTTTGATCTTTGGTCTCAGCCTTTTGAAGTTCAAAGTTTTGAAGCTTCAAGCTTTAGAAGCAGATCCCCAGAAACACATTGCTGTGAAGCATCCATTTGTCAGTCTGTGTTTTGGACCTGTTCAAGGAGTATGCAACTTTATTTATTTATTTACATTTGCTGACTGGGAGTGTTCGACTGGACGTAGGTCCATTTTCAGCGGAGGCCGGGGGAGAAAAACTCCACAGTTAAAATATACAGACAGTAGTTACATTGGATTTATATAGCAATTAACAATTTGATTAACATAGCAATTAACAATTACAAACATAGTTACAGATGAAGAACATAGTACATCAGTAGACAACTAGAATCTTTATCTGCGAAGTACATAACAGACATTAACAATTGTTACAATAAGAAGTTCCTGCTGTATAATAAGTAGTAGGCTTATGAGCATCCGATCTTGCTATAATCAAGGTAGTTAGTGGGGTGGAAAGAAAGGTAGTGGGTGGATGGGGGTGGGTGATATTAGAGTGGGAGTTGCAAGGGCATAACCAGCATGTTTTTAGGTGCGCTTTTAGTAAAGTTTTGAAGTGGGTGCATGATGGTACGGAGGTAATTGTGGGTGGGAGGGAGTTCCATAATTTGCATAAATATAAATTTATAAATACATTTATAAATATACACCACCTGAAGAGTTAACTGACAACTGATAGCCAGATCCCAGGCCTGAAGAGCCAGCCTGCAAAGAAGGCAGGACTTTGTGCCCTCCTGCTTGTTGATATACCGCCTCACTGGGGTGGCAACAGAGGAAACAGGGTTTGAAGAGAAAGCATTCAAAAAGAGGAACCTTGAGAAAGGTGTTGAGCAAGGAGAGATCAGGAATAGACCTTCAAGTGCCCACTTGGAAAGAAGGAACAGGCTGAATAGTTCTCTGGTCCACTAAGGACCTCAGATCCTCTGACAAATAAGGAAGCTGCTCTAGAAGAGGTTAAGGAATCCCATAAAAAGGAGGGAGAGATTTCCACACCAGGAAGTAACCCTGATGGATGATGGACAGAACCCAGGAATCTGAAAGGATGAGTTGCCAGTTTGGAAGACTGAGGGAGAATTGAAGGGACAAGGGAACCTGGCAAAGGGCTGGAGAGGAGGGTCAAAATGTCAAAGAGAAGCAGGCTTACCAAAGAAAGAAGGCTTCTAATCCACAGCAGTCTACGAAGACTTTGCTGGAGGAGCTCACCTATCCCTCTTCCTTCCTTTAGTGGCCAGATGAGGCTGTCTGCAAACAAAAGCTAACCTAATAGGATAGTTCCTCTGGATTTAGGGAGAAGGGACACCAAAATATGTTTAAGGTCCTGCAAAGTTTTACCTTTTTCTTGAAGAGACCTAAATATAGCTGCTGGCAGCAGCAGCCCCAAATAGATTGTTATTATACAAAGAATTATACAAAGGAGCATCCAGCAACTTGACTTTAATGTCTTCAGGTAGTAACTGCAGATAAAGCCAGGAGTAACGCCTCATGACAGTCCCAAAGGCAGCAGCTCTGGAAGAGGCATCAGCTGCATCATACCTGCACTTGATAAAGTGGCAAGTCACTTGAGAGCTAAAACCTAACAAAGATAAAGCAGAAGACCTTCCTTCAGAATCAGGGAGGTCAGAAATAACCTGACAAGCCTGGGCAATCTAGGCCAGAGGATATTTGGTCATGTGGGTCCAGTAATTGATGGCCCTAAAGGCCAAAGTAGAAGCAGTGTAAAAGTTCTTACCAATCCTATGAATTGCCCTACTATCCTTATCCGAAAGCAGAAGCTTGGAAGAGGGCAAAAGCTTAGAAGCTTGTCAGAGGTGACTGACACCACAATAGGGTCAACAGAAGGACACTTAAAAAGGAATTGACAATCCTCAGGAACCTTATAAAACCTGTCAGTTTTCTTTGGATCAGGTGGCTGAGAATTAGGAGTCTTAAAGGCTGCTATAAAGGTGTCTAACAAAGCAGCCAACACAGGAGGTACTGCAGAAGGTTTAGGAGTGTCCACCTGAATAAACACATAATACCGCTTCTGGATATCAGACATCTGAGAAGAATCACACTTAAAATGTTCCATCATTCTAGCTACTGTGTCACCAAAAGAAATTCCTCTAAAGGGGATGCAGGGTTAATGGACTGCTCTTCATCAGACCATAAGCCAAAGGAGAAGGCATCTGGGAAGAGTAAGACAAAGACCCTTCATCAGACTCTGAATCCTCATCTGAGGAATCAGGTTCCCTAGGTCTTTTGGAAGGGGTAGAAGTCCAAGGGCAGCAGGGACAGAAACCCTTTGGGGAGGTTTCAAAGCCATTAAAGCATTAAACAGGCCCTCAGTAAACTCCTGCCATTCTCTTTGAGAGTCCTTAGGACATACAGAAGAATGTTTAGTCTTCTGTTTTTTCTTGGTAGGGACATCAGCCCTAGCAAACACCAGAGGTTTTGAACCCTGACATGATTCAATAAGGTTACCCAGAACCTCTTTCCTGACCAAAATCTGAAAAAGACTTTCTAGGGCCCTCTGAGATAATCCTCCTTGATGTCCAGAGCAGACACCTGCAAAGCTTTATAGGATATGTGAAAGGAAAGATCCATGCTGACCTCTGACAGGGTTGTGGCAGAGGAATCCAAGTTTGACAACAGATAGCCTACAGAGCTATCACCCACTTCTAGAGAGATGTCTGGTGGAGGCTGGACAGCCAAAGAATCTGGCTGAGATTTCTTGGCCTTGCTTATTGGAAGTACCTTGTGGTTAATCGATTCTGCCATGCTACCCTGGGCTAACTGTTTAAGCCTCTGGCTCTCGAGATAGACAGCCAGGGAAGTTAACAGGCTTCTAAGAGTCTTAGGCACAAAAACCTTACAAATATTACAGGAGGTACAGTCGTGGGAAACACCCATATCCGTATATTCATATCCTTATGGGGAATCTGCCTCCCACACTGACATTTTCCCTTCTGGTATGATATGAACTCCAGGTAATCAAAGGAAAACAAGACCAATAGCAAAAAGAAAAAAGACCTCAATGGGGCACTTATCTGATGGCTAGGTATTCAGCACAGTAAAAGACATTCAGACCAATGAGCAATGATGGTGTTCAGATTGGCAGCAAAGAAGTTCTGTGTATCTGCATCCTTACATTACCTTTATGCCCTATGTCCTGTACTGGTAGCATACATGTGACATACAGCATATACATGATCTAATGGCTTTGTTATACTGGCTGCTCATTGGGCTATCCTTAGCTGGAGAATCCTATGGTGAAGAATACTACAATAGTGATATAATAGGACATCTCCTAATGCCTACTAATGCAAGTAAAATGCCATCACAAGTAACTGTGAAGATTATTACTACATAAATATCCCAGACCTACTGATAAACTACAGAGCTATACATTTAAGTGGCATACTAGAAAGCTTGCTGAAATGGTTTCTGACTAGGCAGTTAAGTTAAGAAAATTAAACTAAGGCCCTAATTTGGGGAACATAAGAGCAAATTCTGAGAAACAGGACTATATGTTGAATAACTGAACTCATACAAAAAAGGTTATTATCAGAAACTAACCTGACATTCAGAAATGCTTTAACTATTCCTTTAGCAGTGGATCAGTAAATAAAGCCATGCAAGATGTAATATTAAAACAAAAGGAGTAGGCCTGGGTCTATGGAGTACAAAGGTAAAGTCCTGATTATAAACCAAATTGCCTGACCCCAAGTCAGGAACTAGACAAATCAGGTGGAGGAAGTTGGGAGTGAGCGGCTGATACCAGATCACTCATCCTAGGGCGAGGTGAGGTATAATTGCTGAGTTCCTGACACGTAACACCTGTAGGCAGTTGACACTCAGCACTATATCAGGGACATGCATTTGGCACAGCCAAGCCAGTGATGACAACTTTAACTGTTCATATGCCACAGCCTGCATATGCATCTGGGAGATGTTGTGGACTGCAGCAGTGACTCTGGTGTGCAGTTCAGCTGACTACGTAGTGGAGACATAGGGAAGTTCTCACACCTGGGGACATTCAGGGCTCTCCCTCAAATGTAGGAGGCCATGGTGTGCTCGTTCACAGTTTATTCTTCTGCATTAACTGTTAGACAGGTTTAGAATGCCAAGACTCACTGTATAAGTTAGACTGTGTAAGAGTGGTAATCAGAAAGGTCTTAAATCTGGTGTGCCATGTGTCAGATAACTGCACTAATGTAATCCTGATACCAAGAGCAGTTCAGAAATAGAGTAATAGTAATAGAGCAGCGGTCCCCAGCTATTGGGTCGTGGATAATTTGGTACTGGGCTGCACAAAAACTTTTAGGCAGGTAATGAAACAAAAAAGTGAATGTGTGTATGTATGTGTGTGTGTTTATGTTTCTGTCAGCGTGTGTGAGTGAATGTGTGTATGAAAGCAAAGGAGACTGAGAGATCGAGAGAGTGAGAGCAATCTTGTGTGAGTGAATAGGTATATGAAAGCAGAATGTATATGTGTGTGTGAAAGCAAAAGAGACTGCATATGTGTGTGAGAGAGTAAACACTGAGATCGAGCCATTATTTTCTGAAGGTTGTATCTTTAACATTGAATGTTATGGGCTTGCTTTGTCCCATATCTTAAATGACTATATTGACAAAATGGTTTGTCCTGTTATTCTAATGAATTTTTGAGGGAATATTGCTGAATTAAATACTTACAAAATGACCTTAGATACTCCTATACCCAAAGGTAATGGAGACACTGTACCCTGAATTTTACTTAGAAGATTTTCTTTTGTTTTAATGCTGTGACTTTTGCTATGACATTTAGACAAATATGAAAAGTTCTTTGAGACAGGGAAGTCAGTTATATGGCTCAATTCCAAAATGACCTTCTGCCAGAGCTCAGAAATGTCTCAGAATGGCGTCCATTGCATAACCTCTAGTACTTTGTGTCTTAGGAGTCAAGAAAAGCTACTGGGAGGTATGGGTGTGTTCTTATCACTGAAGGAGCTATTCACTCCTATCAGTTAGCCTGCTTCTATTCTCATGTTCCTAAAAATATTTGTTGCAGTGTAAGCATTTACAATGTTTTTACTGTTTCCTTGCTATTTACATAGATATGTCCTTCTCCAGAAGTTAACTGGTTATTGGCAAAAACAGTCACTCTTCCCCTTATCCTCATCCTATTTGGCTTCAATAACTGTCTCCCTAATTACCCACTATAGAGACACAGACTCAACCTCTCGCACAATAAACCTGGACAGAGCCCATAGCTCTCAACCTCTGGGCACAAAAAATCTGGACAAAGCCCCAAAAATAGGGACAAATTTTAAATATTGTTCTTATAAACTTAGAAAGTTGACAGAATGCAAGGTCTTGTGTTACCATACATTTTCTGAATGATATGAAGTCTGAAACATAAATGCCTGTGATTATATAATGACTTCAGTCCTCACTTTTTTTCCACAAAAATCCAGAAAACCACAGATTTTATGAGGAACACACCAAAAATATGTGACAAAAATATGGACATTTTGCTAAAATCTTGACAGCTGAGAGGTATGACAGAGCCAAAATAATAGGACAGATTTTAAATATTGCTCTTATAAACTTAGAAAGTTGCAAGATTCAGAAAAAGGTTTCCATTAGGTTTGCTACCTCTTGACCATACCTCTCAACCTCTCGTACAATAAATCTGAACAGAGCCACAAAAAAATAGGGACAGATTTTAAACACCGGTGTTATAAACTTAGAAAGTTGCTAGAATAAGCACTGAAAACCCTGCTTCCATTTCCAACATCCGATCTTTATGAAGTAGAGTTTTCTGCAATGACAGCAACCAAAACGAAATTAAAGAGTAGACTGGACATAAGGAGCACACTTCTGGTGTCATTTTCTCCCATCACCCCTAGATGGGACCATCTCATTGCAGAGAAACAAGCTCAGGGCTCCTATTGATTCTGCATTATGGTGAGTTGTATTTATTATGCTTTATTTGTATGAATGCGTGATGGCCAGTCCGTGGAAAATTATCTTACATGAAACCGGTCCTTGGTGAAAAAAGGTTGGAGACCAGTTGTAATAGAGCATATTGGTGAGTTACTTCAATACAATGCTGATAAAAATTAATTCAGAAAAAAGGGTTTTGATACTCCATGTGTAAATGAGTTGCAATAATATATATGGCTGTGTAAACGTGATTCATAGACAAGCTTCTAGTCCCACGATGTGTAAATGAATTCCACAAATGTAAAGCTGTTAGATATGAGGGACTGTGATAAAGGGTTCTTGGTAAATATTGTAATTCTGACACATAAGAGGTATTCATAAATATGGGTACTTATACAACTATAGGCTACAGAAACTAATAAAACAATTCAGAAAAATTTGCAAAATTTTGTAAAGGTTATTATAAGGAAAATTGCTACCTCCTAAAAGCAGGTAGAAATACTGATCCAGTTTTATGGTTACTGCAGAATAAAAATATCAATAAAATCAAATACAAGTATATAGGATCCGGACACATGATCGACTAGCATATGTCTGAATCACAAAACATCTAACACACATACACAAAAGCGCTTAACATTGACAAGCGCTTCCGTGTATGTGTGCCTGTTTCGTAGATAGGATTACAGTGTGGGTAAGGGAAAATTCCCTTTTCCCCACTGTAGTGCGATCTCGGAGTGAGAATATTAAAGTAGGGGTGGTTGTGGGGGGTGCAGGGGAGAAACGTAGATTTTTTTTTTTTTTTTTGAACTACACATACACGGAAGCACTTTTCGATGTTAAGCGCTTTTGTGTATGTGTGTTCAATGTTTTGTGATTCGGACATATGCTAGTCGAGCATGTGTCCTAGACCCATATATATATGTCCCTCATGAGGGGCTCACAAGATTAATAGAGTGTCATAGAAAACAAAGCAAGTAGGTTACAACAAACATTATTTACAAAGTATGTAAAGTGTGGCCCTTACCTTGTGAAGGGACTCACAAGATTCACAGTGTAACATAATATGCAAAACATGAAGGTTACAACAAGCATTTGTGAGCAAGAAATTAATATAGTACTGTTTAAATAAGGAAGTAGATATGGAGATTAATCAGGGTTGGTACAGGGACAGAGCCAGTGGATTTTAAAATACTGTTTGAGGCCTTTTTTGAAGAGACTTAGAGAGGGTTCAAGGGTAAGGTTAGCTGGAAGTGAATTCCAAGTTTTGCCAACAAAGTTGGCAAACAAGGAGTCACCAGCTGAGTTATTATCTTTGTGTGTTTAGACCAACAGCTTGTTGGATAAGCATAGTGGCCTGGAGTTACTATATGGTTTTATGATATTTTTAAGAGCAGGGGCATTTTTGGGTTGGTTAAGAATATTGTGCTCTACTATTAGCTGATTGAACTGAAGTAAGCTTGGTAATTCTAGCCACCCTAGGAGATTGAGGTTTTGACAGTGATGTGTCCTATACGTGGAATCGGTGGCAAATCTGGCTATGGTTGTAACAACGAGAGAGCTTGCTAAGTTCCGATTTGTTCAGATTGGAGAGTATAGAGGAAGCAAAGAGAAGGGAAGAGAGTAGATGAGAGCGGGCGATTACAGTCCTAGCTAATGGGGTTAGAAAAGGTTTATTTCTATATAATGAGCCAAGTTTCTTATTAATGGTTTTGATAGTTTTATTGACATGCAAATCAAATTTGAGATTGTTATCTACTATTATCCCTAAGAGCTTAGTATGGCCATCCGGGGAAATAGAGGTACCGTTGTTCAATATTATAGAGATGAAAAATGGGGTGGACTTACTAGTGGGGGTAAAGAGTAGCAGTTTAGTTTTGTTAGGATTCAACAGAAGATGGCAACTAGAGAGCCAATTTTCAACTGTGTTAAATGTATTTTTGGTTAAGGTTTGCAGGGCCAATGGGGAGGAGGCCGTGCAGATCAGGGTGGAGTCGTCTGCATATTGGATGCAAGTTGCTTCTGGGATGGCAGTGTGAAGGTTGTTGATGAAGACAGAAAAAAGTAGAGAACCTAAAATAGATCCCTGAGGAACTCCAAGGATGAGAGGTAACAGGATGGACAGTTTGCCCTGCCATAATACAGCCTGTTGTCTACCACTCAGGTAGGATAGGAACCACTGTATAGTATGGTTATCCAGGGGAAATAGATTTCAGAGAGTGGATGAGTAATTGGTTGGTTGACCATATCAAAGGCCTTTGAGAGGTCTAGAAAGAGGGCTGAGGATAGCATATTATTATTCCTGTTTTGGTATATGACATTGGTGAAGGAAAGGAGGTCGGAGGTGGTGCTGTGATGTGGCCTAAAGCCATGCTGAGAGACAGCCGGCAGATTGTTCTTAATGAAATGGTGCATAATTTGCTTATGGACACACTTCTCCATTATTTTGGCTAGTGGTGAAAGAATGGCAATGGGTCTGTAATTGGACAGTTCTGTGGAACTTCCACCTTTGTGGAGTGGGATAATATGGGATATTTTCCAGATGGAGGGGATAGCACCATCTGTTAGTCCTGTTGATCAGGCTAGAGATGGAGTATGCTATGGCATCTGCAGCTTTTTGTAAGAACTCTGCAGGAAGGAGGTCAGCAGATAGGGTGGTTGGTTAAAATTTTTTGATTAGGGATCGGATAAGAGTGGTAGAGAAGTTGGAAGTTAAAGGAGGGATGAGTAGTGAGTGTGTTAGCGGTGGAGATAGAGTGTGTGGGAGTAAGTTGGTTAGCGAGAGACTGGATTGTTTCAGTGAAAAAATTATTAAAGGCACTAGCAATAATCTATGGGGATTTATGGGAGAAGTTTGATGGGGTTAGAGTGGTAGATTGTCCTGGATGAAGAAGTCGGTTTATACCTGCCCAGAACTTTTGGGGATTGTTTTGGTGCTTTTGTTGGAGGTTATGGTACTAGCTTTTTTTTGTCTAGCAGAGTGGATTTTTTTGTATCATTCCTAAGCTGACGGTATTTCAATTGGTCGAGAGATGCTTTAGTTGTTCTAAGTTTGATTTTTAACTTGGTTTCCTTTGTGAGCCACGGTGCTGAATTTGATTTAGTTTTAATAGTATGTGCAGCGGCATGAGAGACAAGGATGCCCAGGAATTTAGTATTAAAGTATGCTACTGCCTCTTCTAGTGGTATATGTTTTAGGATTGACCAGTTGAATGACTTAAGTTAATTTTGGAAATTAAAAGGGTTGAAGTTCTTAGTATTTCTGATTATTTTGTATGTGGTCTGATGGGAGTTCTCTGCCTTATGCTTAATAATGTAAGTTAGAGTGTGATTACTTAGGTCATTGGGGAGGGTCCCAGATGTATACAAGTGGGGATGACTATTGATAAGAATCCAATCTAAAGAACTTTCTTTATTAGTGGGTTTACTGATCTTAGTAGGAGTGGTTATTATTTGTGTGAACTCAAAAAGATTTATATGGGTGACAGGGGAGTCAGCCGAGCTGGTGGACCAATCATTGTTGAAGTCCCCACAAATAGTGATTTCTTGGGGGTACGTAGTGAATAACCATTGAAGGACATCTTCTAGAGTACTTATTACCTGGGGGAATGTAGACACAGACAATATTTATGCATTTGTTGTTGTTAATTTGTAGTTTTGTAATAAGGATTTCTGCATTATTAAATGGAGGTGGCTGTATGGAATCCCTATTAGCACTTAGTGTGTTTTTGTAAAGAACTGCTATTCCACCCCCCTTCTTAGTAGTGCAGTCTAAACGGTGTATGTTGTAGCCTGGTGGTAATACCTCATTGTCAGCAATAGTAGGTTTTAGCCAAGTTTCTGTAAGATACATTATATCAGAGGAATGAACTGCTAAGAGGGCATGCAGGTTGTGAACTTTATTGTTTATGCTTCTAATATTTAAGTGAAAGGTCAGAAGTGAATTGGTGGAACTGCTAAGGTGTAGATTAATGGTGGGGTTGGTGACATAGGAGTTATTGGCATCAGGTGAAGATGGGCCAGGGTTGGGATGAATGTCTCAGTCTACTATGAGGTTGCAGTGTAGTATGATTATGAGCTTTAGGAATGTATTTATAAGTTTTAGATAGTGTTTGTCCCTGGGATTGGAGTTTAAGGCTTTAATTGGGTGATAAGTTAAAGGGGATGTGAGATTAGATGTGTGGCGGATAGTTAAGTAAGCTGTCCTATTTGAGAAGTCTGGGTGGTAGTTTGACATTTTGGATAGTGGAATCTGAGGTGGTACTGGCTTTCATAGGCTGTGGGGAGATAAAGGATAAGCATCACAGGCAGCAGAGAAATTACTAATGTATTTTTTGATGCTAGCGTATTAAGAGTCCTGGTCATTTTAGGGCTCTATGTTTAACCAGAATATGGTAGGAAGGAAGGGAAAACTGGGTTATAGAGGGGGATGACCCCTTGGTGGTGATGGATGCTGATTGGGAGGGAAGAAGGGGGAGTGGCTATGGTAGTATAAATTTAACAACACTAGGCCAGGTGGGAATAGGGGGCAGGTCAGAGGCGAGTGGAGAGGGGCTAAATCGAGTCACAAGATTCATACAGCCTGTGAGTACAATGTAAGATATTTATTTTAACTACACCAGTTTGTTCCTTTAACATTTTAAACTATTTGGTAAAATTCACCAGTTTGTTATTTTGGCGTTACACTGTTTTATTAATAGATTTAAGGTAGGGAATGGAAAAATGCCTGTTAGTAGTCATCTGGTTAAACTGTCTGGTAAGCCACTGTACATTAGAATGTAGCCACTTTTAGGTGAATAGGGGTTCCACTAATGAGTTACTGGGGGACACCTTACAGTGGTATAGACCCAGGGCTTGCTTAATTTTCTATTAGCTTTAAACAATCAGTAGAGATAATTACTTTGTTTGTTTCTCAATGTGGAGGGCTGGTACAGTTTAACTTTTCTATTTAAATCTTCAACAAGATGGTGTCTTCCTAGTGGTGCAGTTTTTTCAGGAAGAGAGTGATACACAGAGAGTATAGTATCTGGCAAAGGATATAAAGTTAGAGATCTGGCTTACTAGAGTTTCTCCTTCTAATAATCTCTTAAGGTAGCACAATAGGCTTCACAGTATAGTCAATACATGCACTAGTAAATATTCTTACCTTTGACCTAAGTAATGCAGCAGTTAACCAATACAATATTGTTAGCGACAACCAGCCCTTGCATATCACAGCATTTTTGGCTAGGTTATGTGAAAAGTAATAGTGAGTGCAAGAGCTGGCCTATAAATGACTCCAAAAATTCAGCCATACACCCAGCAGTGACATCACAGTGGTTAGCAGTAGTTTACAAAAATAGCTACTTCAACAAATTGCTTATTAATATCTCCAATAATTCAGTGATTAATCCAGCAATACATCCCACTAGTTCAGCACATGTAAAGAGTTACTGAGTATTAATGCTAAAATTTACTGTACGCTGTTCTTTTTTTTCAATAACATGAGCAGGCTTATTCAGTGAGGCAATCAGCTGCAGACACACTTCAATTATGCTACCTTATGCAGCTTTGTAGCAGCAGAGGATATATATAAATATATATATATATATATATATATATATATATATATATATATAAATATATGGCTCGACCTGATAAGAATTACAAGCGAAAACACCGACAACGAGATCACCAACACCACAAAACCAAAAGTTCAAAAACACAAAAGTTCACATGCCCGACAAACCACAATCCCGACAGTCAACAAAACAAAACAAATTCGCTGCTCCAAAAAACACACACACAACACAAGCACACCAAAAACCTTACAAACCTACTCTAAATCTTACATACACAACTATCTATGCACTAACCTTTACCCAAACCCTAACCCTAAGGTCCATCACTATCGCACACTTACCTTACCCGCACCCTAACCCTATAGTTCATCACTATTGTTTACTTACACAGTCGCGCTCCTTTCACATGTCGGTGTTTTCAGCATCGGGATTTCGAACTGTTGATTATTTCCGTTGTCTGTCTTCCGGTGTCGGTGATGTCGTTGTCGGTGTTTCCACTTTTTGGTCTTATCAGGTAGACCTATACATATATATATATATATATATATATATATATATATATATATATATATAGAGAGAGAGAGATGGATTGCCATCAGTAGTCCAAAGCCATTTGACTGGGCTCTAAACTGTCAGGTAGAGTGAACAAAAGTAGAGCGTCAAACTTGCCCTCATGCATGACCTATGGTAAAGTGCATCCTGTAAATGACTGCATGTTGACTGTGGGACATATCCCCTATAGTACCCATGGTGAAGCCTGTCCTGAAGATGTCGTTATTAGATTGCATTTCATCAATTAACTGCAGTTCAAGTAAAGAATATAACTATAGCTATATCTACATCTAGCCATCTATATATATATATATATATATATATATATATATATATATATATATATATATATATATATATATATATATATTGATAGATATAGATATATATTTATGTGCAGCATTTGGTCACTCATTGTGTTGATCGATAGCCAGAAGTACTGGGCTGTTTGTTCAAATGCCTGGTTTATCAGATGTTTTCTTGTATATAGCACATATCCAAGTGTTGTAACAGGCAAGTGGGAAGTATAGTAGGGGGGTATGTGTGAAAATGCTTGCGGGGTATGTTTTGGGAAGGGGATAGAGTTAGCATATATGTGATTGTATGTAATTTAGGGTTAGGGTGAGGGTTAGGTAGAGGGATAATTTTAGTGGTGTACGTATGTAACTGTATGTATGTATGTGTTGGCGCCTCTGTGTGTTTCAGACTGTCCTGTTTACTGGTAGTGTTACAGAAATGTTTTTTTAAATTAAGGTAAGGGGCAGGGTTAGGGCCAACCTAAATTGGTAGATGTATCACTCATACAAATATGCAGCAGTAAATAAAATGTCCAAAAATGCGATACCAGTAGTTTGGGAATGAAGACGGGGAATGAGCCACAAGTGTTATGTTGCAAAATCCAACAAAAAGGGGAATTAAAAAGAAACAATGACAAGGCATATGCAGAGTAATAGGAGGTGAAATAAATAAGAAGTCTGAAGACAAAGGGGAGCAAGGATGATGGCAATTAAAATTGGACAAAGTGCATTAAATTAGTTCCAGAACAAGTAAGCGCGTTTAGATGTGTATGCTGTATCCACTTGCAGCAGAGCTGGGAATGTCTAAAATGTCTCAAGGACATGGAATATTATTCTAGTCAACCTTTTTGCTTGTGAAAAGAGCAAAGGCAATAATACTTAATAGGGTGCTAAATCCTCGAATTGGAAGTGGTTATGTTTTGCATAGAATATTTACATATACAGTTTTTAAAGTTAATGGAGCCACATACTTGGGGAAAAAAAGAGGAAAGTGCTAGTCATTAGTATCATCTCCACAAGATGAAAGTTGGCAGAGGAAATACTTTCAATAATTCCAGTATGAAGTAATGGGATGCAGGTTTCATTTGAGGAAAGGCAGATGATATTATAAGAGGCAGCCAGGGAGCAAACCAAGATGGAATTCTACCTGCAAAAAAGTTTGATCATAATTAGTATGAGCTAGAAAAGAAAACATAGTGGAAGGTAGGAAGCCTATTGAATTGAGCTTGTTATTGTGAAATTTCCATGGGCTAACAAATCCAGTGAAAAGAGATAGAATTCTGAGCTGGGTAAAGAACTAGTTGGCCTGGATAGTGGCATTGCAAAACAAACACACCTTACTTCAGGAGAATATGAGAAGTTAGGAAGAAAGGGTTACCAGCTATTAGCTCAGCATATAAAGGGGTCTGACACAGAGGGGTAATGATATTAGGTAATAGGATTATGCACCTGGATATTGAAAACATTCTGGTAGATGCACAGGTTAAAGGTTACCTATATGAGATCAAGATGACTCTGATATCTATTTACATTCTACCAAAAACACAGCAAGGAAAGCTAAAAATGATGGTCCTAGAAATCACCCATTTTCATGAAGGTATATTACTAATAATGGAGATTAAAATATGATTTTCTCAGATAAAGAGATGAGGTCAGGGAGAAGAAAATGAGGAAAAACTGGGCCTGTGAAATTTGCAAGTATTACTTAAGGCTATATGATCTGGTAGATGCAGTGGGGGAGAATTTGGGCAGAGACAGCTATACTTATTATAGTCCAAAATATAAAACTTGGTCAAGAATATGTATGATTTTCATATTAAGAGAGCATGCATGGTCATTGAAAAACTTTTTGTCAGATCATTCTATCTTGAATTAAACTGGAACAGGATGGAAATATAGATTTCCATTGGAAATTCACAGTGTATCACTTAGAGCAAAATCAATACTGTGGATGGATTAGGGAAGCATTAGTCAAGGCAATAGATGGTATTCAGGGGGATTTGATACAGGAATGGGGCAAAATGAAAGGGTGTTTTAGTTGAGGAATACAAATAAGTACATTGAGTAAAAATATAAAACAGAACAAAAAAGAAAGGAGCAACTGGATTTAATTAAGGCCCCACAGTCAAGGGGAGATAATGCATCAGAAACTGAAAGGGCACAGCTGTGCGACTTACTGCAGGGTGTGACGAGTGAGGAGGATAATAGATTGAAATTTCATAATAGGGCACTAAGAGAGTTACATGATACAATATCCCATAGGCTTTAAGGTCACTGGTGGCACAATGAAGACAACAAAAAATGGATAAAACTATTTTCCCAAATAAGAAGATCACAGGGGAATTCGGATGATGAAAATGCTGAGGAAGGTTTTGGAGAAGTTCAAGGTGTATTACAGACGTCTCTGTGTATGTTCATGTGTTGAATCTAGGATAGAGATTCAATCTAGCATCTTCATGGAGGGGTTGCACTTACCTAGGCTAGAAGAGGAGTGGGCAGCATCTCTGCTTAAAAAAATCAACAGAAAGAGATTAAAAGGACCATAAAAAACAGAGGCATCCAATAATATGCCAGGGCCAGATGGGATACGTACTGAAGTACAGAAACCTGCATGAAGGAAAATTGTACAGCAAGAGCAGAGGTTAATGAAAGAGCTACTCAAACCAGAAGGACACCGGTAACCTGACAGGAACGTATTATTGCAATGATTCCCAAAGAAGGAAGGGATTTGGTTTTGCCAGAGTTATATAGGCCAATTACAATTTTAATCCATGATTGTAAGATCTTTATGGGAATTATGAGAACAATGTTTATTCCAGCTTTGTTGGATCTGATGTAATCCTAGATGCTCAGAGAAGGGGATAAAAAGTGACTCTGATCTTATTATATGCAGAAAAAAACATTCAAAAGTGTAGAATGGCCTTACTTATTTATAGCACTAATGAAGCTGGAAATCCCACAGTACTTAGAAAGATTATACAGAAGCACAACTGTTAAAGTGAAAATTGCAGCATCTTTCTTGAGCATGATAAAATTAACAAGGAGGACTAGGCAGAGTTGCCCCTTAACACCCCACACACAGTTTTTGTCTTATTCGTGGAACCCCTGGCTGTTGCAGTGAGACAATCAAAGCTGACTGGTTACTGATGGGGCAACAATGAGCTTAAGATACCACTGTATGCAGATGACATTATTTTGACATTGGCAGAAAAAGTGAGAGGATTTGGGGAAGCTGTTTGAGCTTCTGAGAACAATTGGGGCATTTTCAAGATATAAAATCAATAAAGACAAGTCTAAGGCAGTTAGGATAAATATCAAGGATAGAACATTATTAGTAAGATAGGACCTGGGAATGTGGAACAATAATGAGCTAAAATACCTGGGAGTGTGGTTACAGGTTACATGTGAGGGCTCAATGCATAGATCATATAGAGAGGCTAAAGGGAATATTAAGCAAAATCTACACAAGTGGAAGCTTCTGAGTTTAGATCTTTATCAATGGGTCCAGATTTTCCCCTGGCATGAGTTGCTCCATATACTCTACATATCCCAATCATTTTGGACACCACAGAATCATGATATAATCATATAGGTAACCTCCTGGATGAAATTTTTTTGGGGTGGAGAGTAAACCCAGAGCAGCATGAGATAAGGTAACCCTTTCAAGGAGTTACTAAGGGTAGGGGCCTTTGGAAATAAATCAATATGCAACATTGACACAACTAGGGTTTTATGCCAAATGTCAGGATGGGAAGTGGAAGCAATTAGTATAGGAAAGATAACTCCAGGGCTCCAACACAGGGATGTATTTTGGGAGGAGGGGTAACTGTGTATAGGCCAAGCTATATGGGATACACTAAGTAAGGAGATTAACCAAACATTTTTGAGGTAGAGCTATAATGGATGGAGAGAGGATATTTTTCCAATTCGGGTTTTCAGGTAGGGAGAATATAATAGCAATGTTGGCATGGCAATGGAAGCCAGGAAAGACTAAGCTTAGATATTGGACTAAACTGTTAAGGAGAATGCCTTAACTTGCGAGGATGCTAGCAAAGAGTCTGACCTTCCAAAAAAGATTTTTCCATTACAATAAGGTTTGACCAAGGAATTATATCACAGCAGATGGAAGCATATTCCAGAAAGCCACTGGCCCAATTTAATACAGTGGGTGGTTAATATTAGTGAGACATATCTTAGTGATAAGCAAGTGATCTCTAGGATAAACGTACTGCTTCAATAAGAGGATGAGAAAAAGACAGTAAAACAATAAAGGAATACTTAGGCAAGCATGTCTGCCATAGTAACAGAAGAGAAAACTTGAAAATGGATCTGCTCCAGTCCAGGGCAGGCAGTACAGTCTAGAAAATGATGTATCTTTGCATGTCAACCTTTGCACAAATACGTTTACATGCCAATTAGAATAAATAAAATATTTCCAATGGTATTTTCTAGCTGCTGGCACTGTAAGATGGAGGAGTAGGGTGACTAGACCTAGATCTTTTGAGGCTGCATGACTCTGGCCCAAATCAGAAGAGATCTATTAGCAATAATTTAGGAAATGTTAGACAGTAATCATCTTAACTGGATCAGTATTTTTCTTGGGAATAGGGGGAGGGTACAGATGAGCCTGAGAATTAGTTTGGATAATAAGTTTGATAGCCAAAAAGCAATAACTAAGAAATGGAAGAAACAAGAAAGCCTGACAATAAAATGTTTTTAGTATGCTAGAGGAGCTGAGAAAAGATGAGAAGGTTGGAAACAGATAACAGGAAATGTATACTGAGGTAACTGCTCTGACTGTGACATCTAGAAATGAGAAGTAGGGAAAACAGACAGTGAAAAAGATAAAGAAGGGTGTTATCCACTTACTTATGGCTGAGTCTTGGAAAATGGTCAGGAAGAAGTGATGATCAACAAGCAGCAGGGACAAAAAATAAAGCACCGAAAAAAAACAATAGAAAAAACAAAGAAACAAAACAAAGGGGACAAAAAAAACATTTTATCAAAAATGAGTGTAACATAAGCCACTGCACAGTTGAATTTTACCCAGCAAGACTGAGAGATCATTGGCAGTCCTTAGTGTTTAACATAATTGAAGAGTGTGAAGAACAGTGAAGGCTATAAAATGAAGATCTCTTTGCCTACATCAGTGTCTTGCTAGCTTTAGTGCGAGACATGCATGGATGCCTGGTAGGGAAGAATGCCACTACTTGAAAAAAATCCAGCTAGCAGATGAAGTTTTAAAGGAAGGGAATCCCAAATACCGTGATTTATTATTACACTGAGCTTTCCTAAAGAAGATCTTTTGTAGTAAGATTACAGCAAATTCCTCAGCAGAATTAAATATCAGAACACTGGCATCTTCATACAAAATAATGAACTCCAGAGCAGAAGTATCTTCAGTAAATCATCATCTTACAGACTAGGGTAAAGAAGTATCCATTTTCCCCTACCTCAATTTAGCATTATCAAAATATGCTTCTCATAAAGGACCATAGGAATAATACCAGGCAAGCAATCACAGGGACCAAAAGATGTCTAGCCATGTGTTGCTTTCAGTAGATAAACTTAAAAGTTCTTGCCACCCTTGAAAAGCACTTAATACTGCTTAACTCCCACATTGAGCAGTGCCTTTCATAGTAAGCCTGGTGTAAATGTTGGCTACACATTCAGTCATCAAGGCTTAAAGGTAGCCAAAGTAATATTTTGTTTTACCTGTAATGGCAAATTATTCCATAGGTTAGAAATATATTGTGTTAGGAACCTCTCCCTCCAACTGGTCTTGTTTTGGTGCAGATTTAGTTCTCTGGTGAGAGTGTTTATGGAGGCACTGGTTTTGCAAAGAAATAGGAGCTCATATAGAATTGGATCTTTCAGGGCTCAGAAAGTTAGATGCAGCTCACCTCAGTGCAGTCAGTAGGGTACAGAGTGTAAGAAAGGTCCTACTAATTGTTTCAGTATAGTTGATTGATTCAAGACCTTTCATTTCCTTGGTTAGAAATCTCTGGAACACTTCCAGTTGAGTGACGTGCTTGGATTTGTACATATAAAAAGGGAAATTGTATTTGATGATGGCTCTGATAAGGGAAGACTATAAAGATAGTATGGCTTCTTTGGCTCTTGAGGATATTATAGGTTCATAGGTACTTATTAGGCTAATGATCAGTGACGATCTTCTAAAGGCTACATCCCCAATAAGTTTCTCACCCCAGTAATTTAAATGCAGTTAACCCAGGACCCTTTGTAATATTAGTATGAATGACCCAGGAGCAGGCAAACATTTACATGTTACCAGTGGTCATAAAAAACTAGGGCATCAACCCAGAGGTGAACTTGAGGCTTCCCTTCCACTTATTCAGATTACACTTAAATAGAGTAAGGGGTGTACTTTGCTTACATGGAGAGGAAGACAGTCCCAGAGAAGTGATATTCTTTGAGAGACATATCTATCCCTCCAGCATGTTCTGTTTAAGTGGCACAACAGATTGAGATCTCCTGAGTGGGTGTTTCTGCCAATACCAGACTTGCATACGTGTAGTAGATCTAAAAGGATGGGGTCGGTAGAAACTCCTTAAGCCAGGCAAAGATTGCCCCTCGGTAGCCTGTAAGATACCAGAAAATTGGACAAGGCTTTAAAATGGTCAGTGTAGCTTTTGTGGTTTAGGTCCTTAATTTTCTTAGTGCGAAAACTCTGTGGTCACTCAAGTTGTGTTAGATGTTTGGACATGTACATACTGAAGGGGACATTACCATTATACTCAGTAATCAGCCTAATGAGTGTAGTGTACAGTGCAATGATCACATCCCTGGAGATCATGTAGATCACCTATGAAGTGATCCAAACCATTTCCGGACTTATCTTGTCTGGTGGAGTATCCCATTATTTGATGACATACTGCCCTCTCACTGAAAATCATTTTTTTAACAATTATACATTGTACCCTTACTAAGGCATTGTTTTTAACTTGTTTAAATATACCATTGCAGAAAACCTTCCTCATTCACAGTCAAAGGCATCAGTCAAATCTTGTCTCCATCCTATAACTCTAACAGAAGGAAAACAGGCTTAGGAATTAACTAGTCTCTCTCACAATCAATGTTCCTAGTTAGCATCCTGTTTCTGGTTCAGTTGTTGCTGTATTTCCCATTGTAAAATTGCCCTGTAACTGAATACCATACTTAACCTTACAGCTCTCATATTTGGAACGTGCTGTTTTGTATGACTCAACTTAAATGAATTTTTGTGTTTCAAAGTTCCCATACTGAAAGTCATTAGAAACAGCAGAGTAGATTGTGTAATTGTGACAATAAAGCAAACCTTGGAACATATAACAATCATTGGGGTGTACAGACCACTAAAATCAAGTGCTGATGACGTACAGGAATTAATTCATTTCTTATATAACACACAGCAGAAGAAAATTATTGTGACTGGGATTTAAATTTATTAGAAACCAAATGGAATGATGTTGATTCAAAAACATTAGTAAGGAAATTACTTGCAATGTGTATTCGGGATCAACAATTTCTTCATATTATAAAAAAAAAATACCAGGGGACAGAGCATGCTGGACATTCTGTTCATAAGGCAATGACTGTTACTTTGAGTCAGTTTTTACCCCCATTAATGTGCAGTGATCACAGGGTTATAAAGGTTAAATTACTGTTAGCTAATTCTGCCAAACTGAAATCTAAGCCAATGCACAGAAGATTAATAACCAACTACATGCAAGCAAAACAGCCACTGTGTAAAACTAATTGAGGTGATGTGTCTGATGCAAAAAACTGCTGAAGGAATCTGACAAGTTTTGAAAGAGAAATTGTTTGAATGCAAAAAATAATAAAAAAACCCTTTAACATCAGGATCCAGACAAAATGGTCAGGAGGATATATTTCCATAAGAATAAGATACTTAAGATGAGAGACAAAAGAGACAAAAATATAAGAAATAGAAAAGAAGTTAAACTATAATGAAATTAACAAACTGGGGAGACAAATTAAACATTGTGTGAGACAAGATCAAGAAAATTTCAGAAAACTATATAAAGATAATTGAGCATAATAGGTAATCATAATAGGTAACCAATTTATAGATACATAAGATGTGATAGGAATAAAGACATACCCATTGATAAACTGTGTATAGATTCTGAAATGTATTCTCAGATACCATAAATCATAGATAGATGTACAAAATTTTAAGCAAAACTGTTTGGCTCCAAAAAGGGTATGATTAATTGTCCTTGTAACATTCAGGTAACTTCAGATACTGAAAGTAAATCTGATTGTATTGAAAGAGAGCTATACAACCTGGATCTAAATAAAGCACAGGCTGGAGACAACATTTTTAATAATGCCCTGAAAGCACTTCATCAGAAATTTGCAGTAGCACTTTATCTGTCATTCACTAGGTCATTTACGTATGGGGAGATTCCTCAAGATTGAAGACATGCCCTCGTTAAACCTATCTTTAATGGAAAGGGGAATATGACAAACCCAAAGTCATAGAGACCCATAAGTTTACTTTCTTGTTGTGGGAAAATAATGGATAAGGTAATTTTGGATAAACGTACGTATTTATTTATTTACTTATATATTCAATTTGGTAACCTGGGTATAGCACTGTTCCAAATGGACTTATTTCACCCTCAGCCTAGAAAACATAAATCATAGTAGAAAAGCAAGTTAACAAGAAGTATTACGAATGCAAGCATAATGTGTGAAAATAGCAATTAATACACAACAATAATAATATTTATAAAGTATACAACACATGGCGCGATAGGAAGGGGCCATCAGAGCAACAAGAAAAGAAGATGATAGTGAAACAGTGAAGGGATGCACCATGAAGTGTAAAAAACAACAAAAGTAAGGTAAGGGCACACATAAATTAACTATATATTAAATATATACAATGTGGAAGAGTTGTTACATATTAGTGTAGGGAAACAATGTGAGGAAGATAAAGATGCCTGACTGGTGAAGGGGAGAGCAGGGGATTAGGTGATATGTCCACAGGGAAATATTTGCAAATTGACTCAGTCTTGAGATGATCTGTAAGCCAAGCATGAAATGACAGGCATGACATGAGCTCTTTAAGGTTAGTAGAGAGAGATTCCTAGAGTTTGGGGCCTAAGATGGACGAGGCATGGTTAGTGCAATGGAGTCTGGTTCAGGGACACTGAAGAAGTAAACCACAGTGGTTAAGACTTCTTAGATTGTAATGGGGGTGGGGGTTGTCTGAAGAGGTTGGTGGCATGAGAAGGGTGGGAGTGTTCTTAGAGGATCTTGTAGAACTGGGATCCAAAAAGCAGGTTGGCACATTGCTGGACATGTAGCCAACTGGCTTTATTAAATGGGATACAATGATGCTCTTTATTCAGAGAAAAGGTAATGAAAGGGCAGACAGAGTTGCTTATAGACTGGATGGTGGAAGAGTTCTTCTTGGATGCTGCTGCAACCAGAGGAAATCAATATACAAGCTGTACTAGCAGAATTCCTTTGCTTTTGTCATTTCTGTTTGGCCTGGAAAAAGAGGGAACGTTTATAAGACCAAAACAGGAGGAAATTAATTTTCTTCAATATTTGTTCTAGCTGAAGGTAAAAGTTCAGTGTGGAATCAAGCCACATACAAAGGTATTTAAAGGAGATGATTTGATCAATGGGGTTGTCAAGATAGTCATGGATAAGAAATGATTACGTTGTTTTTTTTGTTTTGCTGTTTAGGGGAGGTATCAAACAACATTGCTTTAGTTTTTGAAGCATTAATTTTTTTGTTATTAAGCCACTGGAAAAAGAAAGGAAGTCAGCTTGTAGTTGTTTGTTGCATGTCTGAGGAGGTCAGGTTTGAGTAAAATAAGACCATGTCATCAACATAAAGTAAGAGGGGGGGTGCAGGTGATCAAGTAGTAGTTTAGTAATGCAAACTGAAAAAGAAGGGGAGCCAGAATGAAACCCTGAGGGACTCCTTTAAGGATAGGAGTGGAAGCAGAGAGGGTGTTCTGTATCTGAACCAAGAAGTAGCGTTTGGAAAGATAATTCTTAAACCAGGGAGCTATATCTAGCAGAATGTTATGGTCACCCAGACTGAAAGCTCTAGTGAGGTCAATAAAGGTGGGGCCAGTGAGAAGGCCTTTGACCACAGCCAGGACGATGCTATCAGTAAGTGTCCAGAGTGCTGTAGAAGTGATCCTACCAGCCTAAAAGCCATGCTGTTTTGAAGATAGTAGATGATATTGTGGATGGGTGAACTGACTGTAAACTCATTTTTCAATGATTTTACCAACTATGGGAATACTAGAGATGGTCAGTGGTATAGAATGGCTTTGTTTATTTTTTTTTGGTGGGAGAGGTTTAATAGTGTCTGTTTTCCAGATATGAGACATGATGTTTGTGCTAGGCAAATATTATAAATATGAAGAAGGGGTGGGCGTATGAAGATCTGTTTGCTTTAGAGGATGTGTGTGTTATACCTCTCAACTGTACAGATTTTTGCAGAATGTCCAGATTTGTGCCTCATATTTTTGGTTTGGCAAATTAGTGGTAAATCATTAAAGAATGAAGTTAGAAAATAATGACAAACATTTGGGTTTCAGACTTCATACCTTTCATAAAATTCATGCTAATACAAAGCCTATTATTCTATCAACTTTCTAAGTTTGTAAGAGCAAAGTTTAAAAATTGTCCCTATTTTTGGGCATTTGTCCCACTTTTATTAATAGCTTTGTCTGGATTTTCTTGATCTACAACGTTGAGAGGTATGGTTACTGGCTGCAATTTTCCTGTTAGTCAAACAGCTGCCTCTAAAAAGGCAGATAGAAAGTATCAAATTCCTTAGTCTTTTACATTGTTTACACTATTCCCAAATTTGACTCAGCAGCTATAGCTTTAGTTGATCACATTGGTGCTAAACATTAATTCCAGTCCTACTTTTCTGATAAGAATAGGAAAATTACTGCCAGGCATGGGAAAAAGTGTATACTTCTACAACTTTGATTTTCAGAATTTTGAATTATGAGGCTGATATGTTAAATTTCTTCAGCCGATTTGTAGAAGCATGAGGAATATTTTATCTGCAATTTCTTCTTATGAGGAAAAATCTGCTTTAAATAGCTTATATTTCTATTGCACAAGTCACTTCTCATTGTTTGCAGTGTGTGTGTGTGTGTGTGTGTGTGTGTGTGTGTGTGTGTGTGTGTGTGTGTGTGTGTGTGTGTGTGTGTGTGAGTGTGTGTGTGTGTATTACTCTGTTGATACTTCAAGGGCCATGGCCACTGTTACTGTTTTGCATGGTTACGGTCTCAGAACCTCCCAGATGATGTTAAAATGAAATTTTAAATTCTCCCTTTGATAGAGATTTAGTGTTTGGCCACTCTGCTGCAGAGGGGATCAAAAAGTAAGTTGAAAGGGGAAAGCTGTTCCAGGGAATATCCATGAATTTTCAGCCCTACTTTTCCAAATTGTGCAGGTGATTTTCTATCTCCTCATCCAATTTTGGTGAAAAATGGGGAGGGGGAGGTATAGTATGGCTCTGCTCATTTTATATCCCTGGTTGAACATCAATCTTGTCTACTTTTCTCCACCCCTATCTCTATAGATTTTCTACTCATCACCACATCCTCATCTTCACCTGGCTATCCTACCCTCTCTACCACTTTACATAACCTCTTCCTATCACCTGCTCCCTGTGTATACTAATCTATGCTAATCTTTTACCCTTTATTGTTACAACTAAACTAAACACATACTTATTACTGCTATTGCTAAAATGATGCTCTCCAGAATAGTATATAGTATTTTATATTTTTATTTCTCATTGTTCTCTTTGCAGCATATTTTCTTATATCTCTTACCTTAAATTATTGTTGGTTATTTTTGAAATATATAATTTCCAACAGTTTTTTACATAATGTCTTTGAAAAAAAGTCTTTATTGTCTGTTAAATGGAGCATTTCCCCCTGGGCCTCCACTGAAAATGGGCTCTTGTGACCCATTCAGACTTTCTTGGTAAACAATAAACAATCTCTACAAATTTCAGGTAAACAGAAGTTTAAGAAGAAATGACAAGGGGTTCCAAAAAGAAGTCTTGACTATCCCAAAACCAAGGATCGTTCAACAAGTCTGAATTATATTCGAGAGACCTTGTGATCTCCCACTCCCACCCTGGCCCCTATTTTTATTCCAAAAAGTCTGCATCTTCATTTTCTCTTTGGCAAGAGATTGTTTCAGACAAATGGGTTATGAAAATCATTCATCAAGGTTTCTGATGGCAATGGGAAGATAATCCTCCTTTCTGGGGGGTGTTATTCCTCATCGTCCAGATCAGACTTTTTTTTTATTTTCACTTGTTCTTCATTGCATGCTGTCCCAAGGAGTGATAGAATCAGTTCCTCCTTCCCAGGAGGGTAAGGGTTTTTATTCAAGGATATTCATAGTGCCAAAGAAGGACAATGCTTGAAGATCATTTCTGGATCTTTCTTTCTTAAGCCTGTTTGTGATAGTGCCAAATTCAAAATGATATAATTTCCCAACCTGTTACCTCTTCTTCCTCTTTCAAGTTTACTGGTAACAAAACACCTAAAAGATGTTTATCATCACATCCCTATTCATCCAGGCTTCAAATGTTCCTAAAGGTTTTGTGTGTCTGTATCACATTACTCTGCCTTACGCTTTTGACTATCTACTGCACCAACAGTGTTCACAAGGTGTCTAGCTCCAGTTACAGCTCATAGCAGGCTATTGGGTATCCACATTTTTCCATATTTAGATGACTTGCTTAACTTTGCAGAGCCTTTTTCAAACTGTCAGTAACAGTAATCTCTCTCTAGAATGACAGATATCTTACACACACTGGGATTCCAAGAGAACATTCAAAAATCTTTCTTGACTCCCTCACACAGGATTGTGTTCCTGGGATGTCAACTAGACAATTCAGTTCAAAGAGCTTTTCTTCCAGAGGATAAAAATGGATCTTTATTCAGATCTGTTTCTAAGGTTATCCACTCAGACTTCATTCATTGTGAGGGAATACCTCAGGATTTTGGGTGACATGGTATCTACAATTCTCGTGATACTTCTGGCAAGACTCTGCATGAGAAAGATACAGTGATACCTCAGATCTCTTTGGTCCCAGCATCAACACCCTTTATTTTTCAAACCCCATTGCTGGGGTTTTCAGAATAGAAATCTTTTGGTGGAGAGAACTGATATCTTTAAATTTAGGTCTCCCCCTCTCCTTCTCTGCTCCAAAGCAGTCAGTCATAAACACTTCAATCTTCACTTGGGGTGTAGTTTCAGGAGGGATAAAAGAGCAGGGCTTGTGGGACACCAAGAACAGATGCAAGCACATAAATATCAAGTGGATCCTTGCCCTGATCAAGGCACTTAACTCTCTAAACCATCTTTCATCCCCGGGATTTCTTCAAGTGGTTACAGACAACATCACAGTCTTGTAGTACATCAACAAGCAAGAGGAACCAGGTTGTACCCCTTTTGCAGACTAGCCAAATTAGTTTGGTTTACAGCTTCACAGCACAATCTCACTCTACAGACATCCTACATTCTGTCAGAGCAAATGTGTGTGGCAGACAAGCTGAGTCAGACCAGGGCAAATTCTCATGAATGGACACTAGATCTGGGGTCTTCCAAGATTTAATCCATCTCTGGGGAGTTCCTCAAGTAGACCTATTTGCATCCTCTCTGAACAATCAGCTGGCAAGATTCTGTTCCATGACTCTGTGCAAGAAGGCCTGGCAGACAGATGCCTTTTCTTTTCTTTGGACAGAAATGTTCTTTTATGCTTTTCTATCCTTTCCACTAATGTCTGGGGTACATCTGAAGATTCAGAAGGAATCCACCAAGGTCATTGTGATGGTTCCTGTCTGGCCCAGGCAACCATGGTTCTTCTTCTTTTGGAAATGTCCAGGGGCAATTACCACAAGGTTCCTTACAGACTGGATCTACTCACACAAGAATACCCCAACCTCAATATCATTTGATAGCCCAAATGATAGTGTCTTAATTCCTTTTAGGTACTTGTTTTCCTGAGGATATGCAGTAGGTACTAATGGCAAGAAAGCCTGCTAATAGAAAATTGTATATTAGGAAATAGAAAAAGTTTTCTATTTGGTGCCAACAACATAAGCAGCACCCATTCAGGGCTAGTTTTACAATATTTGTGTATGTTATTATTCTTTGGCCTTTCTTATTCCTGTATCAAGGTTCATTTATTGGCCATTTCAGCATGTCTGTCCATGGACCCTCCTCTTTCAATGCAGTCCCATGTTAAAATATTCTTGAAAGGGGTTTTGCATAAGAGACCGCCATGAAAACTGGTGGCCCTTCCTAGGGATCTTAATTTTGCGTTAGAGAAGCTAACACTTGCTCCATTTGAACCAGCTAATCTTACTGTCTTGAGGTTCTTAAGATGAAGATCGGTTTTATTGATTGCTCTGACCTGTGCAAGGTTATGTTAGTCGCATGTTCTTAAGGTGAGCCATCGCTATCTCATTTTCCATAGAGGCAGGGTTTCTTTGAAAACTAATCCTACTTTTATGCCTAAAGTGGTACCCAAGGTTACTTTAAACCAGACTGTCCATCTCCCCATTTTCTTTCCTGAACCTAAAAATAAGAGAAAAAGGATACCCCATGCCTTGGATGTCCTCAGACAACTCAGGTACTATCCTGACAAAACTAAATCCTTCAGATCTCTGTCTCAATTGTTAATTTCTTGTGAAGGTAAGAAGAAGGGACAACCTTTGTTCAAATAGATTATTTACAAATGGTATTACCTTTTGATAAACTCACTATGACAAATATATTCTAGACAGTATCTAGAACCACTCTACTAGGGCCTTGGCTTAGTCTTTAGCTTTTTCAAAAGGGTTGGATCCTAGAAGTATTCAAATGCTGCTACTTGGTCCTCTGTACATAGTTTTACAAACCACTATAAACTTGATTCCTGTTCTAAATCCAGATAAAGCTTTGCTAGGACAATTCTCCAGGGGTTCCTGGATTCTTCTCTTTCCATCTTTCATATGTAGTTAGCTATGATAATCTGCCCTTATAGCTAAGGCTACTACAGCAGTGATCAATACAATGAACATAGTACAGCTGTGTAAACTGAACTGACCATAACAATGTATGTTCAAATGGTCACTGCTGCAGTAGCCTTTCCCTCCATCCACCCCCCCCTGTTTTTTAGTATGTTGTTTAAGCTAAGGTGGGGACATTTATTTTTTTGTTGTTCTGAACATTGTCTTTTCAGGTTTCAGCCTCTGCCTTTCTTCTAGCAGGAAAGCTATGAAGGGTTTTGCAACCAAACTTGTCTGTTAGTCTGCTCAGCTCAAGGTGCTTGACAGTCTGGGTGTGCGGAAGGAGCCCTGAAGCTTTGAAAGCTGGCTAGCTGTTACATCCTTGCAGGATAAAAGCCATATAGCTAAAGCTACTGCAGCAGTGATTATTCGAACACCTACCATTCCACAGGAGCACTGTCCTCCTTGAGATGAACCTGTCCCTCCAAACTAACTTGCTGATTTTGCAGAAGAGGTTTAGATCCCTAGACTGACTATATATAAACCTTATAAGAAAATAAGGATGAGTAAACTGAAAAAATATACCAAGGGCATCCATGGATACGAAAATGTAAGGTTATTATGAAACACTACAATATATGAACTGTGTCCCATATAGATATTTAAGAGATGTTATTCGGGTATGTAGGGCACTTAAAGACAACTACCTCAGGGAAAGTTTGAGATTGTCAAAAATTAGGAATGAGGGCTGTAGTATTTGGTTGCTGATGCATGGAATCAACTACTGAACTATATTAAAGCAGGCAGTAGTTTAGATATTTTAAGAACAACTTGGACACTTATTATGAGAATGACTGTTTTGGTATACTGGCTGGCTAGAAGGGGATTATTGCCCATGCCTGAAATATTTGTATGTATGTATAGCACTTATGTTTTTGAAGTATGTAGTTATCATTTATGTTAAAAGTTAACTGCACTCTTAGTGAGTAGCACAGTTCATTGAGGTGCGGCTTCCATGTAGTTGTGTGACTATCTAGTTAGTATATATGAATAGGGAGGTGGTGGAAGTACAGCAGGGTGTCACCCTTCCACAAAAACACTAGTTGAATTCTTTTTTGTAAAGTGTGTTTTGCAGTCCTTAGGTTGCATTTTTCTTTTAGTTTTCATTTGTTGCATTCATTTGCAATAGTGCATTTGGTATCTTTCATTGGATGTGTTTCACATTTTACAGATTGTCATAACATTCAGGTTTGTGATACAAGTCCATATGCAGATACTACCTGCATTTACTCCCAATGAATCAGTCTGCCCAACAACAAAGCCTCCACATATTTGTGTTATAAATATTAGCTTAATATCTGTCCATATGTTTATGTCTTTAATTATCTAGCCTTTACTGGCATACCCTAAAGATGGGTAACATAGACACTTCTGGCTGCAAATGTTCAAGATTCAGTAGTAAACAATTGGGAAATTCTATATCATACTTGTTTGAGAACTTTATTGTTCTTTATGTATGCCATAGGGTAACTTCTTATTTAACATTATCCCCAGACACCACTGTAGTTCAGTTCAGGGTATGGATATTCCTACTGGATCCTTAGTCTTTAGAGGCTGAGCTTGTGGGATTCTCTTCTGGGTTCCTAACATCACGGCATAGGCATTTGAGAATTAACTGTGAGATTATTAGAAGTCAGCCAATTCCATATCTGGATAAAATCCTGCTGAAACTAATTTATGTCCTTCTATAAACATAACAGCACCTGCACACAGTGTGCATTTGATATGTGGGAGAAGATACGGTAAACTATTGACAGAGAGAATAACAGGAGTCCCCGTACAAAACCCAGTGGGACTACTTTTGTTGCACACCTTGTCTCTGCTAGACAGGTCCTGTTGTCAGAGTCTACATTTTCAATAGCACATTTAAGATCCAGTAAAATGGCACCTCTGAGTTGTCAATTTCCAAGATTTATGAAATAAATAGTCAAAACATCCTGATACTCAACATCTAGAGTGTAGTTTCATATGTTCATAGATTAGTACTAGTCTAACTCCCCTTGCGAGCCATTTTAAGCCTAGCCAATTATCCCTTGTGAGGCACCTTGTATTTGGAAGGCAAACACCTTAACCATTAGGCCACCCTCCCAACTCAGAGGAGCTGCTAACCTTTACCATAAGTTTGACAAAAGAAAAAATAAATATTTCATTGTAATAAAAAATCAAATCCTTCAAAAATATTAGCTCTCCTAAGAACCTGTCACCTCTAAAGTACCTCAGGTTTCATTGCCCTTTACTAGAGAAGGAATGTTTTTTGAACAAGTTTGGGAAAAGGGTTTATTCATCTATACATTAGCAGTAAGTGCTCAAAATTACAAAAGTACACGTAAAAGAGCATAAACATCATCAGGTATCTTTAATACTTTCATCTTTATTCTCAAAACTTCATCAAATAAATGAATTGCTTAAATACCCACCCACAAAATACCTTATACAGTCATAACCAAGATAACGACCAAAACAGCCCAGTCACTGTGACTATTTTGAACTTGGAAGTAAACTCTGATGTAACAAGTAGCAAGAGGACCTACTTCAGAAAACATAATGCATTACTACTCCCAAGGCCTTTTATAAAAGTACTAAATCAATCACCTTCTTAATCCGTGTCACTCTCTATATCTAACCTTGCAGGATATAGCTATCTTAAATTAGTTGGAGCTAAATTATCTGCTGTTTCCATACTCTCCTTCATGAGCCATGCCCAAGCATTCAAACTGTCAGTTCGCTACACCATTGACAAATTAACATCAGCCTTTCTAAATGATTTGCTCATTTTAAAGTAACCTCACCTACACTAGCTGATCTTGGCTAATGACCTTAGGTTGGTAACTGGATGTATTGCATGCTTAGTGTCAATCATGATACATAGCAGTCTGCAATGGGCAATTTATCTAAAATTGAAAAGCCTCTGTTATGCCACTTCATAAGGGAAGCACTTCATAGACCTTTAATCGCCCCTTAGCCTTATGTCACAATTATCAAAGATACTTGAACAGTGTACTCTAGGCAATTGTCAAAGAGTATCTTGAGGAACATGGACCATTAACTCCAACATTGAATGATTTCAACTCTTTCCACAACACTGAAGTTGCAGTACTTGAATTCACTGACATACACTTCCAGCTAAACAATGTTTTTTGCCTTAGAAGGTATTCAGCACACTCACCATTTACTTATACCAGACTCTTAACAAGTTCAGCAGCTGTCCTACAAGAAGAACACAGGCTGTATGCTACATAGATGCCCTTTCCAAGTCATGACCTATCATTGTATATGTCCCACAAGGTTGCATATGGGGCTTCTTTATTACATATTTGCCAAAATATGCATACAGCTTGTATGCTTCGAGTATGTAGATGTCTCTACTTAATAAATCCCTGAGAAAGAAATCAGTGTGCAGTTTAAGAAAGGCTTTAGCACAATGCAGAAATGGCTCTTTGTTACCATTGTACTTCTAAGACCAAAGAAAAGAAAAACTAGCTATGCATGCTACCGTTAGTACTTTGAAAGTGCAAGTGATTTGGATATTAGGGCTTTACTGAAATGCTCCACCAAGGAATACATACCTGTCTGCTGAACAATTTGCCGTATTAAGTGAGATGAATAGGGGCGATAACAGTAACTAAGTCTAACACATACCTGATGACTAAGGATATCAGTGACTGTTAATAACCTGGACGGAATGTTAGCTGATGAGAAATTAAGCATAATCTAAAATGTTAAAATTATTTACAAAAAGTTATTGCTCTAAGCTATTTTGTGTGAGGGACCAATTGATCGAGTACTACATTTTGTGATTTATTTGTTGATTATTCCGCCTGTTCTTTCTAATATAGGAGAGTGTATTCCAAAAATTCATAAAAGCACCCTCAGTCTACCTTTACACCCTGTGGCAGAAGTCAGTGATTCCTAAACCGAGACATTTGCTTTTTTGAACCTATACTAAAACATTGATAACATTATGATAAGAAAAATATAAATGCCTTAGAAATCCTATTCATTAGAAATGAAAAAATAAGTGTGTATTTGTAATGCTCAGCACACAGTATAATAGCCAGCAATCACTTAAATAATAAAATGAATTCAAATCCCATTGTTAGTAACTAGCATTAGATATCATGTTCTGTATACTCAAGATTGTTTGTAAGAACATGCCTAGTAAGTTGCTAATCTATAAAAATGGTAGTGTTTTTGTTTTATCTTACTTTATTAAGGAAAGTGCCATAACACAGTTTATCAACCATGCTTTGCAAGGCCACAATTTATGAAGGGGCATTATCATGTCACATGTAACAATGAACTTAAATTGGACTATTATGAAATAGTGATAAAATAATTTAACTTCATTTGAGTCCATGTCAAAGTCATGTATTGGCAATATTTGTTGGAGATCTTTTTTTTTTTCTTGACATCTATGCCCTTTTTTTGCTTTAGGTACTGGAGTCCAGGCTCTTTAATAACTGCTTGTGCAATAGTTGGAATCACATTAACATCCTCCAAAGTAAAGTTTAACATATTACAACTTTTCAAAAGAAATAACATCGCAGTGAGCTCTAACCTCATTTCATCAACAGTTTCTATTTTCAAAGCTCTACTGCATTTTTTACTTAAAGAATATAGGCTTTGCACAGTCTTTCACATTTCTCATCTTTGCTGTATCTTTACAAAAATCAACGATTTTGCTTTTCATATTTTTTCATCTTTTCTGCAGCTTTTTTGAAATATATACACACACACACACACACACACATATATATATATATATGTATATTAAATATATATATATATATATATATATATATATATATATATATATACACACACACACACACACATATATATATATGTATATAATATATATATATATATATATATATATATATATATATATATATATATATACACACACACACACACACACACACATATATGTATATAATATATATATATATATATATATATATATATATATATATATATATATATATATACACACACACATACACATATATACGTTTTTTCGTTGCAGGAGTATTGACTAGTTTGCAATGCATAATCATTCATCAAGATTTATTCAGTGGGTCCACAATATTCTTGTTTTATAAAATATGTGTTTTCTTCAAGTTTGGCCTGCTGCAATTTTATCTCTCATACCTTGCTCAAATTTCAAAGTTCTGAAAATCAGTCATTTGCATCTTATTTATACCACTGTGATATATCAGCATTTCAGTTGTTCGGGTTTTTTCTTCCATCACCAAAGGACCATTTTACACCATTCAATACACTGCCTTGGTAACACTTTTGAAACTGCCTTGATTTTCATTGCCTCTTTCCTGCAGTGGGGTCTTGGAAATGATGTCATCAACAAAAATGATTGAAGTGGAACACCCCCCTTCTACTTCCTAATGGATGAACCACTCTGAATGCTTCTATCCATATTATAGGCTTTTTGTATTGCTGTCTCAGAATGTTTGAAAGATAACTGGCAGGTAACACAAATAATTAAGGATACAAATTGTCAGTGAGATGCTTCTTGTGGTACAGGGTTTAATTCCTAAAGTCTTACTTTGCCTACTGTATTCCCTGAGCAAGTCACTTAACCTGAGCACTTTTCAATGCCAAATGGCAATCACTCCTGCATGTTTAAAATTTGAGGTATCCATGAGGAAAGATAGATTATCATGTCAGATCCCTTACTTTTTTCAGGAACTCAAGAATTTACAATTCATTCCTTCTTTCCCTGTTTTCTAAGCCTTCCATTTTACTTATCAACTGAAAAATTTGTTTTAATAAAAAGTCAGTTTGCATTCCTTGTCACTAATTGCAATTTCCATGTCTAGTATTTGTAGAGTATGATTTTCAACCATGTTTCTAAAAAAGATCAGTTTTCTTGGTACAACTATTTGAATTAATTCACTTTTAATCTAAAAGTTATCTATGATAAAAGAAAGTTCTTGAATACAGGATAAAACCTGCTACCTTTTTAGCAGCCATTTTTAAACGGAAATTCTAGAGAAACTCATGAGCTCAAGAGGTAATATTTCCTGAATTCTTCAATAAGGGTATTATCGAAGGAACAACTAGGCAATTCCAGAAAATGTTGCTTTGAAACCCTCGGGTAAGTTGATGCAATAATTTCCTGTATAAGAATTCCTAAGATTTTGAATACCTTTCAGTCAAATCAATTCCCCTTGTATGGAGCATTAAACTAGAGCTGTTGCATAGTAGCCAGCCTGCATGGAGCCCACAATACTGCTCTTTCATATGTCAGAAGAAAACTATTGCTAATGACACATTAGACATGTTAGGTATTTGTGGCACTAAGAAATAGCATCCTTTAGTTCAGAAATACTATCTCAGTTTGGAAAGGTAGCCCATCTTGAAATGGTAATGAAGATTTTTTCTACTTGTGGGGCAATGAAATGTAATTTTTGATGCACATCCTAGTTACAGTGGGGTAGGGCAAAAGATAAATAAGCATACAGATGTGCTCCAGAAAAGGGGGGACGGCCAGCCTTCAATCACATTTATTTGCATGTATGTGTCCAGTAAAGATCAAGACATACTGTAAAAATCCCTAAAAGTTCAAAAATTGGCTAGGAATACAGACAGAAAGAACTTACACCAGTTCAATGTATGTTATATTACATCTCTAACAGAACCAGAAGAAGGAAGAGAATTGCACACTAAAATACTGCAGTGTGGAAGTGTTACAAACTAGAATGCTGAAGTGACTAACCACACTGAAAAGAAGGGAGGACTCACAGAAAGTGTGTATTCTAAGGAAATTAACTTGAAGTACAGCAAATGTACCTGCTGAGCTGAATTTCAACTATGTTTCTGGCAGGCTAAAACAGAGACAGAAATGGAGAATTCTGAGAAGCACATAGATGTTGGAAGGGAGACATGTAACAAAATTAAAGATTCACCAGGGTACTTAAAGAGCCTGCCCAGAGTTTTAAACCCATTCCAGAAATAGAAAATCAGACAAGGGAAGCCTTTATATGCAACAGGTACTTGAAGAAAATGTTAAATTTAAGACAAAATGTGTTTTATAGTACTCTTTTCAGAGAGAAGGGAGCTCAGAGAAGATAGTGAAAGGACAGTACCGATTCAGCCTGAAGCAGAGGAAGAGCAACAGAGAGAAGTAGCAACATCTACTCCAGCATTATGGGCCATGACATTCACTACATGATGGTGTAACATTACAAACTAGTACTTGAAGCAGACCCTCTGGAATTGCTATTTAACTGTAGCCTCCAAATAGGCTTTGCATCTCATGAATGGAGAACAGCAACAGTCATTACTGTGCCAAAAGTTGGGCCAGCTACAGACCCTGGAAGCTACAGACCCATATATCTCACTAGTCTTATATGCAAAGCCATGGAAACAATTATTATGGAAATTATCAATAATGATATAGTAAACCTCCAGACAAGGGCAGGTCATCCCTAATCAACCTGGTGGACTTATCTGAGAAGGTCAAGAAAGCAATGGATGAAGGAAAAATGGTTCACATTGCCTACCTTGACCTGGCCAAGGCATTTGACACAATACCTCATTTGGGCATTGTTGACATACTCAAGAGATTAGTTAAAAACCCATATGTCAACCTGTGGATAGCCAAATGGCTCACAGGCAGGACACTGGAAGTTAGAGTTGGGGAGTCCACCTCTACAAAGAAGACAGTTCTTAAGTGGAGTCCCTCAGGTATCGGTTCTTAGACTGCTCCTTCTTCCCATTTACTTCTCTGAAGTCAAGGATAATGTCAATGGTCTCTGGCTGACTAAATTTGCAGATGATTGCAAATTAGGAGCTGTCATCGAAGCCCAGACTGACACAAATGTTCTCCAAGAAGGGCTGACACAGACAAAAAACTGGTGTCAGAGCCATGGACTAAAACTAAATGCCAATAAATGCATAATAGTATCCTTCAGGAAGTTATCCACCCCTATTAACTATCATATTGACAACACACCCCTTACAGTTGACAAAGTAATCAGGGACTTAGGGAAACACATAGAGAGTAATCTAGCATTTGACCATCACATGTCTACAGTAGTGAGGAAATTGTTCTCTGTTGAGCAACTTATAAACAGATATATGGCATCTAGGTCCAAGGAAGTCATTGTTCTACTGTGTTTGGCATTCATCAGACCTACCATTGAGTACAATGCTCCCTTTATTATGTACCTAACCAGGCATATCCAACAACTGGAACTTCCACAGAGGTTCCTCACTAAAAGAATACAATGTGTAAGAAAAATATCCTGTGCAGACTGTCTCAAGACCCTATCCCTATATTCTACCTCCTACAGGCTGTTAAGGGGAGATATATACCTGGCATGCAGGGAATTGTCAGACCCCACACTGATGGACATCCTGCATATCCACAAAATAAACAGCACCAACATTACCTGTTCTAAAGACTTAAACCTTGCAGAGTTCCTCCTTAAACCAATTCAAGTGTAACTTGGACAACTGAATGGGGAACTGGAAATTCATCCCTGGTTTGGCACCTATGTCTCTAATGGACACAGGCAACTTATAAATGGTTCATCTCCCAAGCCCGTGCTTATAAATGCTTAATCTCCCAAGCCCCTGCTTACACTTATCAAGGGGTAACAGAACCTGTCAGAGATTTGGGATGCATGACTAGGTTTAAAAAGGCACTTGTGGTCATTAGCCTAGTAAACACCTATAAACATATGAATCAGTGTTACTTATAGGTTATGCTGAATGGTGCATGGCCAACTCCTACACAATATATCAGACATTTATCCATGTATCATACATGAATTATGTTATCAAACAGTATTAGCCATCATCAATAATACAGTCCAATAATGCTCAAGAGATCCACAGAGACCAAAATTAAATGACAGCACACATGAATTTGCATACACTTCAGGCTTGTTCACATAACTAAACTCATTTATCACTTTAAACAGATTCAGGTATGAAAGGCTATGCTGGATGTTCCCTCTGAAGTCTAAGGACTTCTAAAAACAACTTTCCTTCGCTATTTCAATATAGGCATAATGACACAGATTCCCTTTATGCATTTGTGAAGTGTTTGACTAGGAATACCTCCCACTGTCTCACTGATCCTGTTTCCATTTTCAGAGACAAAAATCCAGTTTGCCATGTATGGTGTAAAGTCAGAGATGAACTCGTAAAATGGGGATGGACTGGGTACCATGTTACCTCCTTCCCCCTGAAACCTCTCACTCTCATGACAGTCCTCTATTTTCTGTCCACCCACCTGCTTGTTCCTGCCATTCTCCATTAAAATACAGACAGTGGCAGGAGTGGCCTTAGGTCAACTGGTGCCCTAGGCAAAAGGGCTCCACGGCGCCCCCCCACCACACCACTTGGTGCCCCTATCCTGGTCTACCTACACCAAATAAATATTGTAAAAGTGCCCCTGCTAGAGTAGCACCCTAGGCGGCCACCTAGTTGGCCTATGCCTAAGGCCGGCTATGAGTGGCACTGGCCATCCTGTTTGCACTGACTTTCTCTTTGGCTTCCTCACAACTAGTAAAGGATATGCTACATCTAAGGCCTTCTAGGTGTAACAGTATAGCAGTAAGAAATCTGAATTTCATGCTGGAGAAACACAATTTGTGTCTTTTAGACCAATACGTGAAGTGAAAATACATTAAGTTAAATATAGATTTTGATTGAAATTGCATCTGCTAGGAGTATTTTTGAATTTTTAGTTTTCTACAAGGGCAGAGATTCTTTGAAGACAGAGAAAAAAAAAAAGATTTTTACATAATTTAGCTGTTGATACAGATGGCATTCAGCTATCACATTGTGATATTTTGTTTCCTTCAGAAAGATAAATTGTTTAGTGGATTACACCAACAGTAGGCAAGACATGCCTGTAGGTTACTCTATCCAAATGGCTGGCTGTTGTACTGCATTGCTGATGAGAACTATGCTATGCAATAAGAGATGCAGGTTTTTCACAAGCTTTTTGTGCTGTCTCCAGGTCTATATTAGTTCACCAAAGTCACTCTTCAGCGAACACACATTCATCGACCCATATTCAGCGAAAATCACTTCCGCGATTCACTGAATACTCCCAGGGAAAGGAAGTACTTTCCCCACAGCACAACTTTACCCTTTTCTCCACTGTAGTGCAATCTCAGAGTTGCTATATATAGTTGGAGTGGGTGGGGGGCACAGCCCCCCACATCAGGGGGTGTGAGGTGAAGCCCCCACTTGGGTGGTTTAGATTTAGCTAGATTTGGGTCCATTGTCCTGCGGGGCAAGTATCTCTTTGCCCTGGTCATATTCAGCAAGTCACAGAAGTGATTTTCACTGAATAAGGGTTGATGAATGTGTGTTCGCTGAAGAGTGATTTCAGTGAACAAATATAGACCTGTTGTCTCCATATGTATAAAGCTCTATAAAATGAATTCACAATCCCAAGCAATGACAGGTTCTACAAATTCAATCTAGTGCCATCCTTTTGCTTCCAAGTATTTGGATGGCATGACAGATATGTTCTATATCACAACTGTGAGATCTAATTTTAAGTACTCCAAATGTACAATAACTGCATTTTAGGCAGAATACTTACTAACAGTGAAACTTATTGTTATAAAGCACTTTTGCAAAGGGGCAAGCCTCATTGCAGTCCTTGATATGGGGTCGGTTTATCTCCTCCTACACTGCATCCTTGGACTTGTTATACACAGTTATTCTATTAGCTCTTAGAGTCTCACCATGCTGAAAATTGCAGTTACAATGCTCACACACACACGCACAGACACACACACACACACACACACACACACACACACACACACACACACACACACACACACACACACACACACACACACACATTGTAATTATTTATCAGATAAATTATGCCTTGTTACTTTTTGCAAAGTTCACATTCCATACACCTTAGCCTAAATTTGCTCAATAAGAAATATTAAGGCAGGTTGCTCTCTTCATGAGTGACGGGTATATTTCTCACCAGAACAACTGAGGGAAAGAGAGAGAAAACCTACATCAGCTTTAAAGTAGTCTAGTGATCATGGTCACTGGTGAGAAATGTCATACTACTGCCTGAAGGAACTAAGAAAGAATTTCTGTTTTGTAATTATTAGCAGTTATATCGTTTGTCGTACAAAGATCTGCTGACACATCACTAGGCAGCACTATGGAAGCTGGTCCAAGCTGATACTCTGTAGATATGTTTTAATTTGTTTAATATCCCTAAACTTGTGCATTTAATAGGCCTCCTGAGCAACACTAAAATATTGCTATATTTAAATTGTAATTCATCCAGTTGCCTTCCACTGGGGTTTGGGGGTGTTATAATACTTAAGGTGTTTACTTCACAGCCACAGGATACAAGGTTTTATTCTCACCTATGGAAGGAAATTATCTAGGCTCAAAATGGCCCACAAAGGCAACTAACCTAGTACTTACCTATGAACAAGAGCAACAATGCATTCTACTGTTCAGTACATGATCATTATTATTGAGAAGAGCTTTCAGATCTAGACCATTACATGTTTGATTAATGGTGAGTGCAGGCTTAAGAATACTTTGTAATGTTTATGTTTGTTAAACATTTCACCATTAATGTGTAGAGTGATAATCATTGTTTTTTGCTCACTTTGGTTATGTATTTGATAAAGCACACAATCTCTTCTGGATCAATTTTGCTATTAAGTTTAAACCAAACTTAAACTCATATGGAGTCTGATCAGCTGCTGCATTTTGAGGTCTTCTACCCAGAAATCTGTGCTTAAAAACAAACAGTCGCTAATAATTCCATATAATTGTAAATAAACGAAAATGTGATGTCAAATGAAGTGGCATACAAGTTCAGATAAGAACAGACTACTTGGACACTTATCTCAGATTTGTCTGGTACCAGCCTAGATGTCAGTAGAGGAGTCTTTACCAAGGAAAGGCACCAGGTAAGCAGAACAGAACTTTTTTTTTTTAAATAAACCCAGAAACATCACAAAACTAAAAAGAAAGGCAGATACTCAGGATTCTTGAAACAGAAAGGCAAAGTTATGTGAAAACATAACCTACGTACTGAATAAGCAATCATGTACTCTGCACTGCGATTTAAAGTTGCATTATTTGACATAATCTTGTGATGTCACAATAATATCAAGAAGCCTCCGCCATCCAGGTGATGAAACCCCACCCAATGCAGAGAACAGAGAGCCTAGTAGAGAGGTTTGGCATTCAGTGGAGAACAATAATCTACGAGCTGGTTCTTGCAATTGAGGGTCTTAGTTCCCTCAGCTTCCATTTGCCTACGGTGTGACTCTGAGCAGGTCACTCAACTAGTCAGTGGTCTGGGAGAATTCGGATATTTGTAAAGCTCCTCACTGCTGTCCTGGAAACCATGCCGAATGACTGGTTATGAACCATTTGATCATGACACACCAGTAGATTGTTAAATAAGGTTAAGGGTGGTCTAGATTGTGGATCATTTGTTGGGGTGCTTGTTAGGGGTCTGCACCCACTTCCGTTGTTATCATTAAAATTTCTGTTGTACCACAGAAGCATGCAAATCTATTTAACAGCTTTTGAGCAAAAGCTTGCTGGAATCAAACATTATCTGCATCTCACATATGTCCCAGGTTCATTCTGACAGTATCTGTATCTCACATATGTCCCAGGTTAGTTCAAACATTATCTACATCTCACATATGTCCCAGGTTAATTCTAACATTATCTACATCTCACATATGTCCCAGGTTAGTTCTACAGCTCACATATGTCCCAGGTTAATTCTAACATTATCTACATCTCACATATGTCCCAGGTTAGTTCTAACATTATCTACATCTCACATATGTCCCATGTTAGTTCTAACATTATCTACATCTCACATATGTCCCAGGTTAGTTCTAACATTATCTACATCTCACACGTGTCCCAGGTTAGTTCTAACATTATCTACATCTCACATATGTCCCAGGTTAGTTCTAACATTATCTACATCTCATATATGTCCCAGGTTAGTTCTAACATTATCTACATCTCACATATGTCCCAGGTTATTACTAACATTAACTACATCTCACATATGTCCCAGGTTAGTACTAACATTAACTACATCTCACATATGTCCCAGGTTAGTTCTAACATTATCTACATCTCCTATATGTCCCAGGTTAGTTCTAACATTAGCTACATCTCATATATGTCCCAGGTTAGTTCTAACGTTAACTACATCTCACATATGTCCCAGGTTAGTACTAACATTAACTACATCTCACATATGTCCCAGGTTAGTACTAACATTAATTACATCTCACATATGTCCCAGGTTAGTTCTAACATTATCTACATCTCATATATGTCCCAGGTTAGTTCTAACATTAGCTACATCTCACATATGTCCCAGGTTAGTTCTAACATTATCTACGTCTCACATATGTCCTAGGTTAGTACTAACATTAACTACATCTCACATATGTCCCAGATTAGTACTAACATTAACTACATCTCACATATGTCCCAGGTTAGTTCTAACATTACCTACATCTTATATATGTCCCAGGTTAGTTCTAACATTATCTACATCTCACATATGTCTCAGGTTAGTTCTAACATTATCTACATCTCACATATGCCCCAGGTTAGTTCTAACATTATCTACATCTCACATATGTCCTAGGTTAGTTCTAACATTATCTACATCTCACATATGTCCCAGGTTAGTTCTAACATTATCTACATCTCACATATGTCCTAGGTTAGTTCTAACATTATCTACATCTCACATATGCCCCAGGTTAGTTCTAACATTATCTACATCTCACATATGTCCCAGGTTAGTTCTAACATTATCTACATCTCACATATGTCCCAGGTTAGTTCTAACATTATCTACATCTCACATATGTCCCAGGTTAGTTCTAACATTATCTACATCTCACATATGTCCCAGGTTATTTCTAACATTATCTACATCTCACATATGTCCCAGGTTATTTCTAACATTATCTACATCTCACATATGTCCCAGGTTATTTCTAACATTATCTACATCTCACATATGTCCCAAGTTAGTACTAACATTATCTACATCTCACATATGTCCCAGGTTAGTTCTAACATTATCTACATCTCATATATGTCCCAGGTTAGTTCTAACATTATCTACATCTCACATATGTCCCAGGTTAGTTCTAACATTATCTACATCTCACATATGTCCCAGGTTAGTTCTAACATTATCTACATCTCACATATGTCCCAGGTTAGTTCTAACATTATCTACATTTCACATATGTCCTAGGTTAGTTCTAACATGATCTACATATCACACATGTCCTAGGTTAGTTCTAACATTATCTACATCTCATATATGTCCCAGGTTAGTTCTAACATTATCTACATCTCATATATGTCCCAGGTTAGTTCTAACATTATCTACATCTCACATATGTCCCAGGTTAGTTCTAACATTATCTACATCTCACATATGTCCCAGGTTAGTTCTAACATTATCTACATCTCACATATGTCCCAGGTTAGTTCTAACATTATCTACACCTCATTGTAAACAAAAACGAAAACAGGCTCCGATCCAGAGGGTAAACTCAAAAAGATTTATTCAATGTTAAGCTCTTTTCGTCTTCCGTCTTCAGAAGAGTTCTTCAGACAAAAGAGAAAAAATTCTTTTACACAATTTAAAAGAAAAAAAAAAGGCGCCAAAACAGCGGAATACATGTATCATACAGCTGCCAGTCAATTAACCATTTAAAACCAAAGTTAATTAAAGTTATACCAGTTCTAAAACTTCATACATAACTAAAAATGGTCCTTCAAAGCTCTGTTTCTAAAATCATTACAAACAGAACACAGTACATAAAAAGGTATCTCCGTGCATATAAATATAACAGAAAAAAATTTGCTCGAGTGTATAGCAAACATGAACCTATAAATATAAATACATGCTTACTTTAAATGCAAAGTGTTATCACAACATGAAAAAATGAACAATAACCAAGGTTAATTAAAGATATAACAGCTCTGAAAACCTCTTTCATTATTAAAACAATCCTTTGAAAATCCGTTTAAAAATACATTACAAACGGAACACAGTGCGTAAGAAGGTATCCCCGTGCATATAAATACAAACAAAGGAATACGTTGCTCAAGTATATAGCAAACATGTAACATAAAAATAAATACATGTTTGTGCCCAATACAAATTGGAGAAGTCAGAGTGTCGAATATAACAAAGAAAACATCTGATACTCAGTATGACACACAACTGCAGGCTTGCTAAACAAAATACTTCAAAGGGTGTACCTGCTGCACTTGTGTTGTACTGAAACATCCGTTCCAAAACAAAAATGCGATAAATAAAGATGCGATAAATAAAGAAATATATTTAAAAGAGTATACCTACAGCACTTACATTCTACTAAAATTTTTGTTCCAAAGCAAAAAATACATTAAATAAAGAAATATGTTTAAATATAGACAACAAGTAAACATTTATATATATATATATATATATATATATATATATATATATATATATATATATATATATATATATATATCTATAAGCATAAATATATAAATAAATATAAATATGCATTTACAAGTTAGTAGGAGCAGATTACCGTCAAATACTAGGAAATGACATTACCAATAACACTAAATCAATAAAAGAGTTATCTACAGCATAAAAAAGGCATCTAAATGGAATAACCAACATGTTATACAAACTTAACAAATGCTGTAATACTAAAAGAATCAATGTTGAACATTAGTCCATATACTGAACCTATAAGACAAACATCTCATGAAAAAACACCTAAGGGGTTTGTAAACTAACCTAGGTATTGACATAAATTACAATCCATGTGATAAAATCACCTCAACAAACTTCTTAACTTCAAAACACACGTCAAAGAAGTGACTTCATTCAGACCAGGTAACGTATATGAATTCAGTCTGAGTTGCCAAATAAGTTCCCATTTCTCCAACAATAACTGTTGGGGTCCACCTCTTTCATTAACTACTACCTGGTCGATCACCTTGAATCAGAAGGCATGAGATGGATTCTCATTACAGTGTCTCGCTAGGGCATTAGTGCTACTCCTCTTCCTTATATGGTACGTGTTTTCATAAATCATTTCTTTTAGCCTTCTGTCAGTCTTCCCAATGTAAAAAGCAGGACATGACTGACAGAAAGCTAAATAAACCACTGATTTAGAATTACAGCTGTACCGACCCCTTGCTTTGAACATACATTGGTTCACCGTAAAATTAGACCCTGTAGATATAAATATACAGTAATTGCATGCCTCACATTTATATGTACCTTCTGTTCTAATAGGTTTTGTAATTGTACTTTCCATAATGTTTTTAAGGTTTCTACCCTTTTTAAAAAATAATTACTGGTTTATCACCTAATTTCTCCACCAAATCCTTCTCAAAGGTCAGCAAATGCCAGTTCCTTCTAAGGATATCACTAATATATTTTGCTTCCAGGGAGAAAGGGGTAATAAAACTCCTCTTGTAACTCACCAACTCAGTACCTACTTGACTCATAATTACTAACGGTAGGTGTTCATCAGGGGCCACTAACCCCAACTCATTCAACACATCAAGGTCAACATCTAATTCTTTTAAGGTCAAGATGGGATTAAACGTACCCAAATGTCTTTTTCTACAAACTTCTCCCACCATTTCATCAACCAGGAATTCAGGATAACCGCAACTCATGAACATGTGTTTCAACAAGGCACATTCCTCGTCAAATGACGAGTCTTCAGATGTCATTCGAGAAGCTCTCACTAGTTGTCCCTTCAGAACAGATTTTTTCTAATGGAACGGGTGGCAACTAGAGAAGTGCAACAAAGTGTAGGTTTCCTATATATTTTAGCTAAAATGCCTCTACGTACAACATCCCTTTTCAATTCCACATCTAGGTAACTGATGGTATCTACACTGTAAGTATAAGTGAATCTTAGGAATGGGGTGCTGTTATTCAGTATGTCCACAAAACTACCAGCATCATCTGCACTTCCTTGAACCATAATAAAAATGCCATCCAAAATCTTATTGTAGAGTTTTACTTTTTCAAAATTGTCATTGTTGAATACATGGTCATGTTCCCACTGAGCTAGAACTAAGTTGGTGCAACTTGCTCCACATGGGGAACCCATAGCTACACCAACTATTTGTTTGTAGATGTCATCATTGAAACCAACCTAATTGTTATTCAAAATCACATCTAAGAGTTCTTGAATCAAACAAATCTCGTCATTCTCTGCTCCATGGGTGATAAGCTTCCTAGTGATATACTCAATCCCTATGTCATGTGGTATAGAGAAGTAAAGGTCAACTACATCTATCGTGAGGAAGAAAATACTGTCTTGGAATTTAAATTTATCTAAATTTTCCAAAAAAGCCCAAGAGTCTTTACATATCTGTTCCTCCTTAGTAACATATTTCTTTAATAACTCATCTACGTACTTAGAACAAATGTACGTGATAGGAGAACTAGCATTTACCAAAACTCTCATAGGAGGATTTTCAACATTTTTATGAAGCTTGGGTAAACCAAACAAATTTTGTGTTCTTGGTTTTGAAATCACTAAATAATTATAAACATCAACACTGATTAACCCTTCAATCAACAGGTCCCTAAAAAAGGAAAAAAATGTTTTTGTAAGCAGTGTTCATTTCATTAAGGCTAGATCTAACATAGATCTTACTATCTAATACCTCAAACATTTTTTATCATACTCCTCATTGTCCATAATCACCAGTCCCCCACCTTTATCCGGTTTCAAAAAACAAACCGGTAAAGTTCTAGCCGACCTCAAAGCTTTCAGCTTCATTTTCAGTGATGTTCTTAATGCTTAATGTTTTTCTTTACACTCATATGCAAAGTCCTCAAGTCGGACTCACACATGTGTTCAAACAACGATAAGGTGGAACAAGTAGGGGGATTGTATATGCTAGCTACCCTTAAAGGGTCATCTGCAAAACTATCACCAAAAATTAAAGCCAAGTTCAATTTCCGTATGTATAATTTCAGATCGATCAACACTCCTGGTAAATCAAAATGTTCCTCAGGCACGAAAGTTAACCCATTACTAAAAAATTACTAAAAAGATTGCATAGTTCTTGACATATGGTATAATTAGAGTAATTAAACACCTTAAAATCACCACTGTTGTTCAACAAAATGACAGGTGTGGTGGTTATCTGTTGTATTTGTTGTTCTCTTTCCTGCCCCTCGTGTTGTATCTCCGTGGGTGATTTTGGCCCCTGTTGGAAAAAGAATCATTCATTTTGTTACTGTTAAAGTGGTTATTGCCAACTAAATTTTTGACTAAATGTTGGTTGGCAACATTGTCCCTCCAATCACCCTCGAATAAGTCCAGGTCACCGACTCCTGTTCCCACTCTCACAAGCAACTCAGGGTCTTTACCATTGTTGGAACTTACAATGGTTGTACGTTGTGGAAGGGAATGACCAAATATACCTTTACCTTGAGAAGGTGGTGGTTTTGGGTACTCAACCCCATTCTTATAATCACTAATGTCCCTTCTTAGTTTCTTAAGTTTCACTTCAGTATTCTTAACCAGCTGTTGGTCAATAGAAGAAAACATTCTCTTGTAATCATAATGGTACCTCATAAAATCAGGGTGTGTTTTGATATCATTGTTTAACCCAGTAATTTCACTGGTCAAAGTCTCTATGGATATAGTATAATGTTTGCACATAATGTCCATTAATTCAGTACCATGCTTGTCAAATAAAGTTAAAAGTTCATTATAAAATACTGTCCCCGCTTCTAATCCTGATGGGTACTGCCAGGATCGTAAACCTTTTGGTACTACTCCCTGTTTCTTGCATTCCACAAAATAATTTACTTCCACCTGCAATTTTTTAAGTTTTAACATTTTCCTGTCTATCTCTTTTAATTTTAGAGATAAAGACTCACCTCCTCCAGCCAAGCTTTCACCAACAACTTCATAACGGTTAAAACCAAAGGCCGGCTGTATTTTTAACCATTCAGCCACATTAGGAAGCCCTATAAGCCCCCAGGAGGGCTCAGTTGTACAATTTAAATGGGTAGAAACTTTGCCTCCACTTCTCTTGACAGGCAAACTGTGATTAAAGGCAGGGTTCATTCCTTCATTACCAATTCTACTCATAGTACTAGTGGAACAAGCAAAAACTTCTGATGGTTGCTTTCCTGAAATTGAAGCTGCCATGACTTTAGGTCTTACTGCAGCATTTGCTTGCGACAAGCCGTCCACCCTTGTCGACAAATTTTCAAGTTTCTCATTCATTAACTGCAGTAGTTGTGTAAAATTAGCCATTTTACTTACTCCAGAACTAGGCAGCAAAGACGGGTGTATAATGAGCTCACCAGAGGAACCCAAACTAGCTTCGGTAGCCATAAAAAACAACTCACAAACCAAATCAAGATAACAAACTCTTGTAAACAAAAATGAAAACAGGCTCCAATCCAGAGGATAAACCCCAAAAGATTTATTCAATGTTAAGCGCTTTTCATCTTCTGTCTTCGGCCCAGGATAGTTCTAACATTATCTACATCTCACATATGTCCCACGTTAATTCTAACATTATCTACATCTCACATATGTCCCAGGTTAGTTCTAACATTATCTACATCTCACATATGTCCCAGGTTAGTTCTAACATTATCTACATATCACACGTGTCCTAGGTTAGTTCTAACATTATCTACATCTCACATATGTCCTAGGTTAGTTCTCTATACCAGCTGGAATTCTGGAGTCCATTAAAGAAAAAAAAAAAAGATGTTGAAATCAGCAAGTAAATACAAAGGACTTGAAAATATCAAGGCAAATTTATACACAGACAAGTAAGTATCCCAGAACACGGAGACAGAATAGAACAAAAAACGGACTTAGGTATACTAGTCTGAGGAGGCCATTTCTCATAATATCCCCTTTTTTCTGATGTATGGTGATCTCGGAGTTGGTCATATAAGTTTGGTGGGTTGTAAGGGACTTGTCCACTTGCAAAAAAAGAAGTTTAAAGGAGAAGAGCGATCTTCAAGAATTGCTGTTTTCCTCAGTTTTCAGTCTTTTTTTTTTGGCTGGGTGCCAGCACTTCAATAGTGAGCCTTGTGTTTTATACAGGTTACCCTTAGTCAATCGAATGGCCACAACATCGAAACCCACTTCTTCGACATGACATAACATCATAAACCAGAGAGTTGACGTTTCCCACACGGTAAATAACAGTTTGGCCAGCAACTTGAACTTTGCCCCATACCCTCATGGTAGTGCGTTCTTGGAGTTGGAATATAAAGTAAGGAGGGTGTGGGGGGCAAAACCCTCCACGGAGGGGGGTGTAGGTCGCATAGCTCCCCACATCTGTGTGTTTGTTTCAATGGTAGATTTTGACTTCTGGATGGCCAAACGGTTACTTATAGTGTGGGAAACATCGGCTCTCTAGTTTTCGGTGTTCTGCCATGTCGAAGAAGTGGGTTTCAATGTTGTGGCCATTCGATGAATTAAAGGTAACCCATTTTATACATATATACACATACAAACACTCACACACACACACACACACACACACACACACACACACACACACACACACACACACACACACACACACACACACACACACACACACACACACACACACACACACACGTATGGCTATAGTTCACTTGGTCAACATAAATAAACTGTACTGTGTTTTTGTGAGAAATTCTGTTTGTGTAACTTCCTTTTTAAGTGGATTTGCATTAGGACTGCAAGTTTGTGTGTTTTTTAGGATCAGGTAAGGAGACAGATTAAGTGCGTGACTTAGGGTTAGAATTTGGGTTAGATAAGGGGATAGATTTAGTGTTGTGTGGGTGATTGTGTGTGTGTGTGTGTGTGTGTGTGTGTGTGTGTGTGTGTGTGTGTGTGTGTGTGTGTGTGTGTGTGTGTGATTCTGTGAGGTATGTGTCAAAACTGTCTTATGTAGTGGTAATATGGAAAGTTTTTTTTTTTTTTTAAAGATATAGTGCACAGCTAGGGTTAAAGCCAGGGTTAAGTTAGGGTTAGTGATCAAAGCCCCCGATTCTACCTTAGTAATACATGCTAACCCTAAATCTGCCCCTGTCTCTATTCCCAAACTGTGCATTTGATCTTAAAAATTATTTTCTGTAACACTACTACTATTCAGACAAATTTGAGCTGAACAGTTGATAGGGTTATGGGTAGTACATTGAAAAAGAAAATGTGTTTCCTTTTACAATCTACTAGGTGTCAGTAATTTGTTTTTGTAGATATAATGAATTGCCAACATGTTTTGTTCGACTTTCTTGTGTCACATTATTAAACATGTTGATCGTTCATCATATAGATATAGATATATATGTAATACATTGAATGCTCAGATGAGTTTACCTTACAAGATCAAGTCTAGAAACATGAAAACCTAGAAGCTCAAAAGGAACAAGATACACCCAACGCATGCTTTTTGCCTCCCTGCACCCTCCGCACCCCCAGCAAATTATATACAGGAACTCCAAGATGGCACCACATGGAGAAAGGAGTAAAACCTTGATCCTCATTGTACAGCAATCCCACACAGTAAAGGTCCATTCCTTTTGAGTTTCCAGGTTTTTGAGTTTCCTGGCTTAGTCTTGTAACATTCCCTCATCTGAGCAATCAATGTACTGACGGGGCCCATACACACACACACACACACACACACACACACACACATATATATATATATATATATATATATATATATATATATATATGGGTCTATATTATAACATCGAAGTTCAAGAACTTCGAATGTTATAATATTGAATCCTTTAGTGCGAAAGCTGAGAATAGCGAAGCCTCAGAGCATCGAAATTTTTCCTAGGGTAAGATTTTGGTGGTCCGTGCCTTTGCTATTTACAGCAGTGTGGTGCGATGGTTACGGACCTGGTTTAGGGAAGTGAACGAACGGAGGTTATGGATTGGGTTCAGGTAAGTGTGGTGCGATGGTTACACACCGGGTTAAGGTAAGTGAGCAAACTGACTGGGTTAAGGTGAGTGTGCAGTAGTCAGGGACTTTAGGGTTAGGGCGCGGGTGAGGTGAGTGTGCGGTAGTGACAGATTTTAGGGTTAGGGGCAAGTTAAGTGAGTTAGGGTTAGGGCGCGGGTCAGGTAAATGTGCGATTGTGTGGACATGAGGGTTAGGGTGGGGTAGGCGAGTTAGGGTTAGGGAGCTGGTAAGGTGAGTGTGCGATAGTTAGGGACCTTAGGGTTAGGGTTGGGTTAAGGTAAGTGGGTAGCTAGTGGTGTATGTCTGGTTTAGTGTAGGGTTTTGTGAAGTGTATGTGTGTGGATTATTTATTTTGGTGTGCTTGAGTTGTGTGTATGTTTGTCAGAACAGCAAATTTTTTCCCTGGGAAAAAATTTGTTATTCTGACTATTCGGTTTTCTGGTGTTTCGATTGAATGGGGTCAATATTATAACATTCGATGTTTTTAGACTTCGATGTTATAATATACACCCTATATAGATATATATATATATATATATATATATATATATATATATATATATATATATATATATACACACACACACACACACACACACACACACACACACACACACACACACACAGTATGTATGCGTGCGTACGTGTATATATGTGAATATATGGGTTCCTATTAGAATGACGAAAATGCATTTTGTCAAATGCGTTTTCGTCGACACATAAAGAGCGAACAGACAAAACAGCGAAGCGACTATTCAGCAAATTCTTTCCCTGGGAAAGAAGTCACTTGACTGCATTGCTGCTTTGCCGTGTTCTGCACTGTAGTGTGGTCCCTTGTCTGGTATACCTCCTCAGTGTGAATGTGCAACAGTTACTGACTTTAGGGTTACGGTGAAGGTTAAGGTAAGTGCATATGTATGAATGTGTTTACTGTTTTTTTTTTTGCGTTAGATGTATGGTTGAGTTATGTATGTATGTGTTTTCAGCTGTTTACTTTTGTTTTGGGGTGGTAGAATTAGGGTTAAGGTAAGTGTGTATGTGTTTGGAACTGTTTAGGTAAATGTGCAAGAGTTGCTGACCTTAGGGTTAGGGTGCGGGTTAAGATAAGTGCATATGTTTTAAAATGTTTACTTTTTTTTTTCCCGTTAGATGTATGGTTGGGTTACTTGCATATGTGTATTCAGTTGTTTACTGTTTTCTGGGGGGTACAATTAGGGTTAGGGTACATGTGTATGTGTTTGGAAGTGTTTAATGTTTTTTTTTTTTTTTTGGTTGGAATAGCAATTTCATTCCCTAGGAAAGAAATCGCTGTTGTGTGGTTTTGACATTTTCAGCTTTCGCTGAAAATGTGTTGATGAAACATTGTTCACTGTTTTCAGCATTCAATGTTAGACCCGAAAAAAAAAAAAAATATATATATATATATATATATATATATATATATATATATATATCTATAGAAACACTTTGGAATCTCGAAATACTGAAATGTCAAATTTCAGTATCTCGAGACCAAAGTGCGAATCTGCAGCTGCAGCAAACTGCAGAATATCGAACTCGGAAATGTCGAACCCACGGTACTGATGGTGCATTAGGTAAGTGTGGTGTTTTTAAGGGTTTCCAGCTAGTGGGAATTTAGTAAATAATTATATGTTATTTGAATATCAGACTGATTTGTGCAGATGCCTATGTTGCAAATGTATTTTTAAAGTTACTTGTGTTAAAAATGTACCAACAGTGTGCCCTGCTGGACAGAAAAAGAAATATACATGTATTATTGTAACTGTTTAAATTTATATGTTTTAACAGAGGATACTAGAAGAGAAGAGGTTAATCACAGTCTAGCTGCAGCTAACTTTGAAAAATGTTCTGAAATTCAATTACTGGGCCTAGGCCATAAGGATTGTATCTTACAGTTCGCAATGCAGCCAGAGACTAAAAGTCTGTACTAGGAAGCTTTCTGCATTGTCTTTGGGTGAACTAATTGCTACTGTGGAAGGATGGAAGTTTGAAATTGTTTTACGACTTCCAGGAGCTACAGCAGATCTTATCAAGTCTATCTCTGTGTGTATTATTGACACATATGTGCTAAATCCTGACAGCTTCTAGCCAATGTTGGTAGTATGGGAACCAGAAGTCAGATGACCAGATGTATGTGATGTTATTCTGTAATCCATCATTAAAAATTATATTTTAATACTAGGTGAGACTGAAGTCTCAAAGCAGTCTTTTTTTTTTAATCTGACAAGGAAGAACCCCTCACCTACTTCATCTTGCCTTACTCTAGTAAGTAACCAGTATATAATAATCCTTTAGATCAGTCAGGAAAATATAGTGAGATTAGTTAAGTATTGTTTTTCTGTAACTGTGTGAAACTGTCCACCTGTGTTATTTTTAATATTTCCTGTGATTGAAACTTTGGTGTTTATTGTAAATAGATATTTAGTATTTTCATGTTCTTTTTTTTATTAAATATATTTAAACCTTTCATTGTGGCTGGTCTTTTAGAGAATATTTTAATCTCTGAGACTACTTATATACATATTTGGTGACAGCTCTGGCCACTCCTGAAAACCTTACCACATTGGCCAATCATTATCATTGTTATTAATATTAATTTCACTCAGTATAATTGGGTACCTTTGCAAGAGCCTTAGAGTAGCTGGCTTTGGAGTGTCTGGTGGTGGTGTAAGTAGCTAAGTAGCTTATAGTCTGGGCGGAAGTGGGCATAGCTAGTAAATCTGTGCCAGCCTTTCCCAGGTGTGTGTGTGTGTGTGTGTGTGTGTGTGTGTGTGTGTGTGTGTGTGTGTGTGTGTGTGTGTGTGTGTGTGTGTGAAACTCAAATCTCAAAGAAGGTGTGTGTCAGCTGCTTGGAGCAGGGACATGAAGCACTGGTTTCACAGAGAGGGTGCTAGAGGACTTGCTTGCACACTCGGCTGAGGGCCCAACCCTACAGCTGTGCCAGTGGGGAGTCTTACTGGGGATCTGGGGATCTGGGGAGATAGAGAGAGGACCCAACCCCTGGACTGATGTGTTCCCTGTGTGCTCTTAAGAGAAATTGTGCTTGCTGTAGAAAGCTACATTTGGAAATGCTGAGTGTGCCCATTTTTCTCCCAAGTGAACGTCCCTCTCCAGTGTCAGTGGTAAGGATTCAGGCTCCTTGACTACTGGCCCAGAGTGGAGATGTCACAGGGCAAAGTTCCAACAATTTACCAGTACAGAAAGAAAAAAAAGAAAGAAAATGAATGAAGGTAAAGGATAAAGAAAGGTTCACGGCTGTAAATATAAATAAACTGTCCACATTGCTTTCTCATTTGGCTCATTCAGTTACTGAGCTACACACATTAATATTTTGACATTTGTTGACCGAGGAAGTCCAGCTGGGTCAAAAATCCATTTTTAGTGGAGGCCCTGGGATAAAAGCTCCACATAAAATACATAATACATTTAGCAACTGACCGGTAATTATACATCTTGATTTTTATTCATATACAGATAAATATTATTTAGCTAAATAGATATATTCTAACACAGAAATGTACTAGTTTAGTATGGTGATTGATTCATTCATTAAGTAATAGTACCTTGGTGCATTCAGAAATACACATAATAGGCTTATGTTGTATAGAGTAGTAGCTTTGCAGTTAGTTTTAGAGTTTTATAGAGTGGGTTTCACATAAGGATTATTGAAACTGAGGGAGTGTAATAGCAGAGGGAAAAAAGTGTAATAGCTGAGGGAAGAGCTGATAGGAGGGTAGTGGTGGTAATAGTCTACAGAGGTAGATAATAAAGGGTGTGGGTCAAGATTAAGAGGAAAATATAATTTTATTGTATATGTCATTGGGAGCAGAGAGATAGGTTGCTAGGTAGGAGACTAGTTAGGCAGAGATGATAGTGGGGGGATGCAGAGAAGATAGTGGGGGATCCAAGTATTGAGTCTGGGGAATAAGGATGGGACATAGTGAAGCAGAGGTGAAACATGTGAAAAAAGTAATTAGATAACATGAGATAAGAGCTAAAATATCAGAGTAGAGTATGTAAGTTTTAGGGTGGGGGGGCAGAAACAGATATGGGTGTTGAGAAGATATTTGTAAAGTGAATTTGAAGGTCCTAAAGGAGTCTAAGATGCTAATGTGTAAAGGGAGGGTATTCCAGAGTTTTCAAATAGAGAAACAGTATAGGCTTTTGCTAGGTCTTTTATTTGGTTTTTATACATCTAAGAGCTGTTTAGGCTGTAGAACTGGGCAAATGTCAGGTTGTATATTACTTTATGAGCTGGGGTTAGTTGTACATAGCTAAGGTATTGGGAGAAATATAGCTAATTTAATGTCCTAAGGGCATGACAGTGATGTGTATGGTAAGATATGCCTGTTGCAAATTTTATAGTAACATGACTGTAGTTTGTTTTTGAGAGATATGTGCAGGTTTGTTAGGATGGAGGCTCCGTATAATAGGGAGGGGAGTAAATATGCATTCGTGAGTGTTTTCTTGGTGGGGATATCCATGAAGTGTTTGTGCCTATAGAGTTTACCAAGTTTAAAGTGTATATTTTTAATGGTGTTTAGTATATGGTATTCAAAAGTGAGTTTATTGTCAATGGTGAGGCCCAGTAATTTTGCTTGGGTTACGATTTCAATTTCTGTGTTATTTACAGAAAATATTTTGAAGTCATGCAGAAGAGGTTTAAGGGTGAACAATAACAGTTTGGTCTTTTTGGGGTTTAGCCGTAACTGTGCATCATTTGTCCACATTTCAACAGAGGAGAAAGCAGTATGAGTCATATTTAGGAGATTTTGAATGTTATTGGAGGAGGAGATTATGGTGAAATTATCAGCGTATTGAATAAGTTTGCTTTCAAAAGAGGCAGTATGGAGATTATTAATAAAAATATTACAAAGTAGGGGTCCAAGAATGGAACCTTTTGGTACTCCAGTTTTGTTTATCAGCTATTGTGATAGATTATTTTGCCATTTAATACATTGTTTCCTATTAGTTAAGTAGTTGGAAAACCATTTTAGAGTTGGTGGCGAGCATCCCAAAGTGGGCAGTTGTTGCACTAGTTTTTGATGAAATACTGTATCAAATGCCTTGGATAAGTCCAGTAAGATACCTGAGGTTAGGTGGCCAGCATCCAAGGCTTTGTTTACAGTATCTGTGAAAGATATAAGTGGGGTGGATGTAGTGTCCTGGATGGAAACCATGTTGAGAAAGGAGAAATGAGATTATTTTTAGAAAGATATTTTAGTAGTTATATGTGAATGCACTTTTCAGGCATTTTAGACAGAGGGAAGAAAATAGAGATGGGGGAATAGTTTGTAAGTTCATTGGGATTTCCACTTTTATGTAGGGGAGTTACAATAGATTCTTTCCATATTTGTGGGACTTCAGATTCAGTGATGGACTGGTTAATTATTATACTGATTGGATAGGCAATAGAGTCTGCGGCGAGTTTTATGTACTCTGAAGGGAGGTTGTCTGAGGAGAGGGAGCAAGGCTTTAATTTAAGAAGAAGTTTACATGTTAGAGAGGTGGGGATAGGCTGTAGAGTAAAAGTAGGTGTGGAAGTGGTAGCTGTGTGCCTGTGTGTGGTAGTGTTGTTTATGTTGCTAAGATTGGTGGGTTAGTTGGGGGGGGGTTTGTGGAAAGGTAGGATTGTTTATAAGTTTAAGTATGCTGTCTAAAATGTGAGTTAAAGATGTTTGCTATTTTGAATGGATGTTTGTCAGGGGCTGGTGAAAGGTTTTGAGTAGATCCAGGGCTTAGGAGTTTAGAGATAGAGTCCCAGAACCTTTTTGGGTTTTTGTTTTGGTTGATAAGTTGTTTAGAGAAGTAGTTTTTTGCCTTGAGATAAATTTTTTTTTAGATTTGTTGCATAGTTGTTTGTATATTAATAGGTTAGTTTCACTTTTGTTTCTAAGCGAGTTTTTCCCTGCTTGGTCTCTAGTTTACATCCTTTTTTTGTAGTTTTGGTGAGCCAAGGTGCATAATTGTTTTTTATTCTTTTTGATTCACATAGGGTCTAAGCTATTGAGTATCAAGAAAGACTTTGTTAAAGTGGTGGATGGCATCATTTAGAGGTAAAGTTTTTAGGGAGGACCAGTTGATTGATTTTAAGATATCCTTAAATGTCTATTATATTTGGTAAGATTTCTAATAGTTTTATTGGTATGCGATTTGGAATCTTGTTGGTGGATTCTGTGTGTATAAGCTAGCAGATGGTCACTTAGGATGTTGGAGAGTGTGTTTGAGTTAGTGCATCTGTGAGGCTCTGATACCAAGATCCAATTTAGGGTACTGCCTGAGGGTTTGTTGCTTTGTAATGTGGTAGGGGTGGTAATGAGCTGTGTGAAGCCATGGAGATTGATGCCATTTTCTGGAGAGTTGGTCATAAGAGCTTACCAATTAATGTTTAAGTCTCCCATAATTACAGTTTGATTGCTGATATTACTAGTTGTCCAGGAAAGGACGTTTTCAAGGGTAGTGATGTTTTGGCCAGGAGGTATGTAGATTACTGACACATATATTTGTTTAGATTTATTTAGCTGCAGGGAAGTGAAAAGAAATTCAGCGTTATCAAAGGATGGCACTAGTTTGACTAAGGGAGAGACAACACAGGTATTGCTGTAGATTAGTGCTACTCCTCCTCCTTTATTATTGGTTCTATCATTTCTTAGGATGTTGTAACCTGCTGGGATTATTTCAGAGTCCTTAATTTGTGGCTTTAACTGGGTTTCAGTGAGTGCAATTATGTTGGGAGAGTAATGTGTTAGCCATGCATGGAAGTCAGTGATTTTATTGGAAATACTGCGTATGTTTATAGTGACAAAAATTATGTCTTTGGAGGGGAAGGAGTGGAGGCGGTTAATTGTGATAGGCCAGGGTTGGGTTGTATATTCCCACACTGTAGGAGCTGAAGGAGTTGGTTAATGATATGGTCAAGAGAGGAATTTTTTGGAACTGGAGGTCTTTACAGTGTGAGGTGTATCCTTTATTTTGTCCTTTTCATTTTACAGTGTGAGCTATATCCTTTATTTTGTCCTATCAATGCAGAAAACATTCCACAAGTTTTACAGCATTGCAAAATTATTACATTACATTACATCTTGTATCATAAAATGCTTAACTCTGTCCAGCAGTGACAGTACATTATACTACAAGGGCACTGACGCACACTGTGTTTCTTCATAATTTTCATCTTTCACAGAGCGTATTAAGAACTTGGATAATAGAACATTGTGAAGTTTCTTATAAGGGTACTTTCACAATTTCACAAATGATCTTCATAGCCATATTCTAACAGCATTAAATGCCCACCACCCATCCTTGTTAATAATATATTCTACTGGCTAAAGGTGCTGCTTTTCAATTTCATGATCTTCAATTTGCATATTGTTTGACCTCAATTTAACCTTTAGATATTCTGAGTTTCCTTAAAAAGAAAACACCTTTTGAGAATTCACTGGGCTACCTGATGATCCATCTCTTAAAATAGATGTAGTGAATGCCATCTCTTTTGCATAGTTGATGAAGCCCTGGCACTGAAGACCTGAGCCTGCCTATGAGTCTGGGAACAGGTGGTGCTGATGTGGGAGGAAACGGGAATTATGAGACAGCTTCTGGTCACCTTTCCTGATGGAAGAGCATGAGAACATGTTGGGGTATGCATGTTTCCTTTTCCTGGTGGAGACTTGGAGACAAAAGAGAAGTGAGGGAGGCAGAACCATGTGTGGGGGCACTGAGTGGTGTGATTAAAAAAGGCAAGGTGCTGCTCTCTCAATGCTCTATTGCATATTTACTCACATTCCTACACAGTCTAGCATGTCAGAGGTTAGGATTTATCCCATCAGTTTAACAGCCAGCCTTAGTATGATGGCCCACTGCTCATCCACTCTTCGCCCTGTCTGTTGGGTACTCTAAGCCTGTAAAGTAAGAGAATGCTGCTCCCATATGGAGAGGGGCGGCCCATACAGGGAAGGGAAATGTCAAGGGCTTACCTTGGCATTCTTTGGCTCCAGGGAGAATGAAGCAATAGGACAAACCAAGGGCCCTCAGAACAAAGATTGTTATCACTTCCATGACAACCCAGGAATAAGAAAATCACTGCAAATAAACAGATAAATAGATAGATAGATAGATAGATAGATAGATAGATAGATAGATAGATAGATAGCACTGGCATTTGACACAAAGAGTTTTAGCTGTGAACTGTGCTTACTGTGGTGCAGGGTTTGATTTCCTTAGTTGCCATTTGTCCACTTTGTGACCTAGATCAAGTCACTTAACCAGACAGTGCTCAGAGGTTGTCCATGAAATGGGCTGTGTGTCTGGTGGGGCTTCCTTGTTAACTAATGAGTATTTTTATTAGAGTGAGAGCCAGAAAGATATAAGCATATATGCCTGTATGTATATGTTCAGAAATGATTCAAATATGATTAATCTAAATCTAATTAAGAAATCCTGTTGTGATCAATCACACACCAACAAAATCCATGTATCTCTCTAAGATATGGTAAACCATTTAATTTGAGTGTGGAGCAGAAGTATCATTATGCCCATTGCACTCTCCAAATTTATTTATTTATTTTTTTTTGTTATTTTTATTTTTAATATGTAATCCAAAAGTTCATTGTTTGGGGTCTATATCAGAACATCGAAAGTTCATACTTTCGAATGTTCTTACATTGACCCCTATTCAGTGAAACGACAGATAACTGAATTTTTTCCTAGGGAAAGAATTCGGTTGTCTATTTCTGTAATTTCACTATTTTCAGCGCTGTGGTGGAAAGTTACGGGTTGGGTTCAGGTAGGTGTGCGACTGGGCATGGGTTAGGTGAGTTAGGGTTAGGGCGCGAGGGAGGTATGTGTGCGATTGTGTGGACGTGAGGGTTAGGGCGGGTTAGGTGAGTTAGGGTTAGGGAGCAGGTGAGGTGAGTGTGTGATAGTGACAGACCTTAGGGTTAGGGTTTGGGTTAAGGTAAGTGGATAGTTAGTGGTGTTTGTACAGTTTAGTGTAGGGTTAGCTGTAAGATTTTGGGTGTATGTGTGTGGATTGCTGTTTGTTTGGTGTGCTTGTGTTGTGTGTACATGTTTTGGAACAGCAAATTTTTTCCCTAGGAAAAAATTTGCTGTTCTGAATGTTCGATGTTGTCAGCGTTCGCTGATTAGGAGTAGATGTAAGAACATTCGAAAATGTGAACTTTCGGTGTTCTGATATAGACCCCATTGTTTGCATATTGTAAATTCACCAAATTGATAACCTGAGGCAAAACATAAATACCTGTATTCCGTGTTGTGTTTCATGACCATTTGGTGACATAAGTAAACATCATATTCTGCATAGCGAAATGACAGAAGTTCCTGCTGAACTAACCACCAATTGCTCCTTGCCTCATTTCAAAATATCTCTAAAGACACACGTGCACAGTGACTGGCTATGTTCATGTCTATACCCTGACTAACCCACACAATATTCAGACTGAGTTATGACAAAACGTTTGTCTCACTCTCTAGTCCCTATCAAACCCAACCTTACTCAAAAAACTATTAATCCATCTTAGCTCTCAAATGTAATTCCCCTTTATTCTCTCCTTACCCTCCTTCAATTAAATTCGTTTACCCCTTTATATCTCTCTAGCTTCCATTATCAGGACTATAACCTCCTTTTCAGCCTCTGCTGCTTCCCACCTAACCTACCCTTCTCTTATTTCATTATTCCTTTCTTTCTTAATGGTCATCCTTTTCCTATACCCACACTACTCTTATATGTTTATATTTCCATTTATATTTCTTTCCATCTCCCTCTTTGTTGTTGTCTTTCTCATATCTAAATGTTACCTTACTTTGAACTTTTTCTTAGATATGTAACCTATTTTGTTTTTGTCTTTTGATCTTTGTTAAATTGCTAAATATCACTGTAACCTGCATTTTAAATGTTTATCTGTTACTTGGATCTTTTCTCCCCGGGCCTCCGCTGAAAATGGATATGTATCCAGTCGGACTTTCCCGGTTAACAAATGTAAAATAAATAAATAAATAAAATAATGTTTCCTTTCAATGCTATGTGACCAACTTATAAGAATGGAAAATGTATTTAAAAATGTGCTGCTTGGAGCTTTTCTCCCCGGGTCTCTGCTGAAAATGGGCCTTGGCTCAGTCAGACAAACCCAATTAACAAATCTCAATAAATAAATAAATGAATGAATAAATAATGAATTTAATTTATTTATTTATGACAAATCTGTAAACAATCTATACCCATGTACTCTTGTATTTCATGCCAGAATTAAAGGAACAGTATGATTATTACAAGCTAACCGTTATGATACCTCTAGGGCTTTTCCTTTGCTAAACAAACTGTATTGCTGTGATTTTCCTAGACAGCCTTTTAACATGCCTCTTATTTTAACACTATGATGAAATGTACAACATGACCTTTAACCTCTATGTCCATGTTTAATTATTGAGCAAACTCATTGCATTGCCTTTTATTTTTAGCCTTACATTTTAGCAAGTCTGTAGAATGTACTTAAAAGTATCTCATAACCAATATATTTATTTATTTATTGGGGTGGGGTGGCAACACATTTCATTCATTCTGTCTGAGTTTCCTGCATTGTGAAATCCAGTGACTCTTTGGGATCCTAGTATACTTAACACCGCACTTAATTTCTTTGAAGAAATGAAGCTGTACCCTTTATTTTGTCCTATCATTGCAGAAAACATTCCACAAATTTTACAGTTCACATAACAGTTGGGTTAATGCACTCTTCTTTGGCTATGAATCACATTTTCTGGCCACTTCAGGCATTTCCTACAAAATTATTACATTACATTGCAGAAGAATACAGGGGCTTACCATGACAAACTTAAGTGTATATAAAGCAGGAGTATAAACTTGCCAACAGAGGAAATGCAGTTTATAAGCAAAAAACAGGCAACAAGGATTGTGCCAGATATATTACTAGCTGAACTACTACTGTAAAAAACACATTTCAGAATTCAAAGTATGCATGACTTGAAAGGGAAAAAACCCTTAAAAATAGGCAGCAGCTGTCAAACTTCATTTTTAAGATTTTGCAGTCTAGATTTAACTGCCTGTTCATGTGAGCATATGTGATTCAGACATCAAAAGCATAATTCTCTGAAGTTATGTTATTGTTATGATGATCATTAAGTTTGCTGGATGCTTTCCTTACATTGGTCAAGTTCCACATGCAGTGTTTCTAACAAGTTTCTTACTTTAAAACTAAAAATGTTTTATATTTTGTATAGCAGTCTAGGACCAATACAAATTCTCAAACGAGAAATTTCCTCATGAATGTACTGTGGTAAGTGACAGACTTTCATGCAGCATTTTGCTGTTTAGTATGCAGCACAGTAGTGCAACATGTAACATTGCCATCTTACAGCAAGAGGTTCTTTGGTTCGATTCTCAAATGGGGTGCAATCTGTGCACAGTTTCCATGTCCTCCTGTGTTTATTTTCTGGGAATTTCGATTTAATTCCAAATTTCATCATCCATAGGTGTGTATAATGTGTGTGTGTGTGTGTGTGTGTGTGTGTGTGTGTGTGTGTGTGTGTGTGTGTGTGTGTGTGTGCATGTGTGTGTGTGTGTGTGTGTGTGTGTGTGTGTGTGTGTGCGTGCGTGCGTGCGTGCGTGTGTGTGTGTGTGTGTGTGTGTGTGTGTGTGTGTGACAGAAATATAGAAGAAAGGCCAGTCAGTCTACTTCTATTCCTTGCTTATCTAGTAAACTCTGTGGAAAATAGCAGCTGTTGATGGGGTCATTATAGGATGCAACCCAACAGCATTGGATGGACTACTCATATGCAGAGCCTGGACTGCCTTCTTAACTTTGCACTTGTTTATTTTATCTGCTGTAAAGCCCAAGCCATTGCTGAACATGGTTCTAGAGGCCAGCAGACTTAAATATAATTAAAATTAATTAGTAAATAAAACCTGCACTAACTCTGTGTGCCAAAATTCTGTCAGTCCTAGAAAAGTGAAAAGCAATTTTGAGCTGTACCAACAAAGCACAGAAAAGGAACATTAATTATGTCAGGAAAGTATCACACTTGGTTAAATCATTAATCCGAGGTGATAAAATGCTAATGCAACTGAAAACAGATGAAAAATAAAATGTCAACACTTTTGCAGACATTAAATGTAAGCATACTATTCAGGCAAAACGTCAGCTTAGTTTTATGGGGGACCAAGAGTGCCACCATGTGTTCCTTCATCTTGTATTTGTTCAGTTTTCACTGAGATTTCCTTTTATTAGTACATAGCCATGCTTTCTCAAAGGTTACCATTTAGATTCTTGGCTGTATTTCTTGTTTTACCTTATTATATTACCTTGAACAGAGAATGGAATCACTTCATTACAGAATGCGCTGTTATTACAAAAACTGCTTAGGTTTATTAGCCCATGAGCAGTGTAAAAGTCACATAACATCTGGAATCATCTAATACATAGCAATGCATAAAAAAACAAATAGCAATTAATTAATGCTGACTCTTTTTTATTTTTTCTTCCATTCATGGAACAGAACAGGTATCACTTTGTACAGTCTCACAAATATTTATTGCTCGCTTTGAAATTTTCTATACAGCTAACACCGTCCTAGATCATTTGTTACACTTTGCACTCGTGTATCATTCAGGAAGGCATGTGGGTGCAAAGTGAGAGAACAGATAACTATCAAAAGACGAATTAATGCATGCAAACAGTATGCTGCCTTTCACAATTAAAGGGTATATTTCTTAATCACTTACTCATGTTGAATAGACAGCATTTGTTAGGAGTACTAGCATGCCAGGAAGCCTATACCTGATTAACCTCTGGGCTGACCCATAGATTGCTTTAGTCTTGGCATTATAACCCAGAAAGCAGCATGCAGACTGCAAGCCCCAAGTCATATGGAAGTTGTGTTCCAGAAGTACCACTTGTATAACTTTTTTCTGGAAATTTCTCAGGTAGTACTTGATACTGCCATTCTGCAAATAAAAGTTAAACAAACTAAACATTTTTGATTATTCTGCATCTAGTAGTCAAACCTGTTCCATATTAGTCTTTATTTAAAATAAAATATTGATGATTTAGCAGAACCCTGTTCAGCTTACAGACATGAATTATCATAAGAAATGACTGTTGAGGTGTCAGAAGGCCCAGTAAGGTACAATAACCATTTAGAATTACTTAAACAAAAACGTTAATTGATTTTAAAATAAATAAATTAAATGAAAAGCCATCCAGTCAATCTTGATATTCATCAATAATTATTTATTGCAAATTCCTGTCAGACTTATACATCAGTGAATCTGTGTGGAACTGATAAAATGTAATTATTAAAGGGAAAATCTGCTTTTCTAAGAATTTCAGTTAGGTACAATCTGTATTGAAAAATGAGACAGATTCTTGGTGGTCTTTTTTTTTCATTCTGCTGAGAGATAATAATAGACAGAAACTATAAAAGAAAAGTAACTCTTGTGGTCTAGAAAAACATGATTAATCACATCAGGAATGAATTCAGTATAAATACTTTTAGTCAAACAGGCATCTGGTAATTTCTATTCCAGAAGAGGAGTTAACGGCAAAAAAACACCTTGATAGCTCTCTATTTCATCTCAGTCAGCAGTGAGAAATAAGCAGTGCTGGTGATCAAGCAATACACTGGTAACCAGTACTGAAAAATGAGCAGTGCTGGTGATCAGGTAGTACCCTCCCCCTCAGTCCACAGTGAAAAACAAGCGGTGCTGGTGACCAGGTAGTACCCCCTCAGTCCACAGTGAAAAAAAGCAGTGCTAATGATCAAGTAGTACCCCCTCAGTCCACAGTGAAAAACAAGCAGTGCTGGTGATCAGGTAGTACCCCCCTCAGTCCACAGTGAAAAACAAGCAGTGCTAATGATCAAGTAGTACCTCCTCAGTCCACAGTGAACAACAAGCAGTGCTGGTGATCAGGTAGTACCCCAGTGCTGGTGATCAGGTAGTACCCCCACAATCAGCAGGGAGAAATATGAAGTGGCAGTAATCAGGTAGGATCCTGGTAATCAGCAGTGAAAAATAAGCAGTGCTGGTGATCAGTCCACAGCAAGAAACAAGCAGAGCTGGTGAATAGGTAGCATCCTCATAATCAGTAGTGAGAAATAATGCTGGAATTCAGGTATTACTCCAACATTCAGCAGTGAGAAATAAGCAGTGCTGTTAATCAGATATTACCCTCATAATCAGCAGTGAGAAATAAACAGTGTTGTTAATCAGTAAGTACCCTCGTAATCATCAGTGAGAAACAAGCAGTGCTGCTAATCAGGTAATACCCTCGTAATCAGCAGTGAGAAACAAGCAGTGCTGGTGATCAGGCAGTACCCTCGTAATCATCAGTGAGAAACAAACAGTGCTGTTAATCAGGTATTATCCCCGTAATCAGCAGTGAGAAACAAGCAGTGCTGCTAATCAGGTAGTACCCTCGTAATCATCAGTGAGAAACAAGTAGTGCTGCTAATCAGGTAATACCCTCATAATCAGCAGTGAGAAACAAGCAGTGCTGGTGATCAGGCAGTACCCTCTTAATCATCAGTGAGAAACAAACAGTGCTGTTAATCAGGTAGTACCCTCATAATCAGCAGTGAGAAACAACCAGTGCTGTTAATCACATAATACCCTCGTAATCAGCAGTGAAAAATAAGCAGTGCTGGTAGTTAGGTAGTACCCCTACAATCAACTGTGAGAAACAAGCAGTGTTGTTAATGATGTAATACCCTCATAATCAGCAGTGAGAAATAAGCAGTGCTGGTAATTAAGTAGTGCCCCTATAATTAGCAGTGAGAAACAAGCAGTGCTGCTAATCAGGTAGTACCCTTATAATCAGCAATGAGAAACAAGCAGTGCTGTTAATCAGGTAGTACTCTCGTAATCAGCAGTGAGAAACAAGCAGTGTTGTTAATAATGTAATACCCTCATAATCAGCAGTGAGAAATAAGCAGTGCTGGTAATTAGGTAGTACCCCCACAAGCAGCAGTGAGAAAGAAGCAGTGCTATTAATCAGGTAGTACCCTTGTAATCAGCAGTGAGAAACAAGCAGTGTTGTTAATCAGGTAGTACCCTCATAACCAGCAGTGAGAAACAAGCAGTGCTGTTATTCAGGTAGTACCTTCACAATCAGCAGTGAGAAATAAGCAGTGCTGGTGATCAGGTAGTGCCCTCGTAGTCAGTAGTGAGAATTAAGATGTGCTGGTGATCAGGTATTACCTTTATAATCAGAAGTGAGAAACAAGCAGTGCTAGTAATCAGGTAGTACCCTCATAATCAGAAGTGAGAAACAAGCAGTGATGGTAATCAGGTAGTACCCTCATAATCAGCAGTGAGAAATAAGCAGTGCTGGTGATCAAGGTAGTTAAGGAGGACACTGGATCTAGAATAACTGTTGGCATAGTTATACAAGAGCTAGTGGTCTTCATAACTGTACTGCTGTTAGAGCTACACCGAATCCTGCTGACTCCATGGTTAAGGAAGTATTTTTTTATCTTTTTTGTATAGTAATCACCATTTGGTCATTATAATCCAATGACCAAAAACTCCTGTCTATCCACAAACCTACCAAATCTGACAGGCATTGTCTTTACTCGTACTGTGTTGCTAAGGCCTGGAACTCCTTACCTCTATCCATCAGGTCAATACCCTCCCTCCATTCCTTCAAAACCATTTTGAAAGACTTCCTAGCCAAAATCTGTCTCTGTACTTGCTGAACATCAGGATAAACTATATCTCTAAATGTGGATACCTATTCATACCTTACATCTCCTTATTCTCCCTTCTTCACTCACTTCTTTACTTCTATTAATTTCTCTCCTTGGCTTTCTTCTGGAAATATACTATAAGCCTGCATTTCTCTCACTTCATATTGCAATTCCTTTTTGTATTATACTAAGTTACATTTAATTTCTCTATAAATGGGCTAAACTTTCTCTAACTATTAAATCATTGTCATATAACTTATAACTACTATTAACCAATGTTTTCATGGTATGTGTAATTTGGTATTATTATTTAAACTGTATTTGTTTTTGTATTATTTTTAATGACTGAAAAATGATTATTCTTAAAATGCATTATAATATTTCAGAGTTTTTCTCCTCAGGCCTCTGCTGAAAATGGGCTCCTACTCAATCAGACTTCCCCAGTACAATAAATAAATAAATAAATGAACACATAAATCAGTAGTGATAGTAACAGATTGTTTTGTTATTTCCATTTGAAAGGGGGCTTCAATCCCCTAACCCCTCAAAAAAACATTTTTATTAAGATTAACAGTTGAGGAGCTAGATGTGTACAGCAACCTCACTATGAATGCAGTTAACAAAAAATAAAACTTGCCGGAATCTATTAGAATGTTATAGCAGCAACCAGAGCTGGATCCAGCACTAGGCGACTTAGGCAGATGCGTAGGGCCTGTGTTGGCTAGGGAGGGGACCCACCTTCACTATAAAATAAAATAAAAAAAAACAGTATTTAAGTACAAAATCCCTGCAGAATCCTTCTGTAAACACAGTAAGCATTAGGACCCTGCAGGATAACTTCCTTACCTTACAACTTCCATAAGTCCCAGAAACCTCCTCATTATGACATCATCCTAATGTCATCTAAACCCTGCATGGGAAGCTGGGAATACAGAGCAAACAAACAAGATCTCTATGTAGCATGGGTGAGTGCACAGCTCTTCTCTTTAGAGCAATGTGTGTCTGTGTACTGCCCTATTTAGAGGCACTAATTTGCTCAGAGTCAAACCCTGAATTTTAACAACTAAGGGCCTGCAAGTGCCTTAAACCTCCACACCAACTGACAGGTCTCCTATAATTTTTTTATCTAAAGTAAAAAACAACACAAATCAGTATGGTTTGTAATTGTTAAAATTATAGCAAGAAAAGGAACTAGTTTAAAAGTATCGTTGGAAAGGAGTAAGCCAAGCGACACAGTTAGGACACAACAAGGCAGGATGAGTAAGTGTGGTAGGTGCAATTATTGCAGGTACATTCAGGAAGGCCATTCTATTATAATAAAAGGCAAAATGTACACTATTAAAGGGAAATATAATTGTAATTCTAAAGGCCTGGTGTACATAGCCTTATGCCAACAATGTCTGGCTTATTATGTAGGTAGAACAACTCGTATGTTTAAAGAAAGGATATATGAGCATACATATGCAATAAGGAAGAAAATGTTAATAATGCACTTGCTAGGCATGTGCATGAATGCATGGATCATGAATTTAAGTTCTCAGTATTACAACAGGTAAAAATGCCTGAAAGAGGTGGGCCTTGTTAACTTATGTTGGATAAAGCAGAACTCAGTTGGCAATTAAATTTATTTTCTTACACTTGGCCTGGACCGAATGACATATGCAATGTCAGCACTATATTAAAATTAAAAGCATTAAATAGATGATGAAATATTTTAATATTTTATTAGTAATAGTATATAGGTCTGTAGTTTGTTCAGGTTTATTAGTTGTGATTATATAAGTAATATGTATTTAAATGTCATATATATTTTTATTAAGAATTTTATTGTGTAATTAGATGAATCCTGTGACATCATTGTTTTTTGGCGCCTTTTTTAGTATTTAAATAATGACTGATGTATTGTGTAATTGTCTGATGAAGTTTACTATTTAGTAAATGAAAAGCACTTAACAGCAAGTTATATCAGTCTCGATTTCTTTGATCTGCCTGTTTGTATGTTCTTATACTGGTTTGTGTTGTTTTTTACTTTGGAGTAGTGATTTGGCATTCTTATGAATATGGCAGACTTTCATGCAGCATTTTTTTCAACTTTTATTTTCGCAAAATAGTTTACAAAACAATTCAGATGAAGGTATGGGTAAATTATTTGAGCTTATAACACATCTCAATTAACGGATAGATGCACTGGCTGTTATTGTGGAAGGAATGAAAGTTACACATATCGATGGGCAAGGGAATCTGCTTGCTGACTCTAATTTCCTTTCCATGCTGCAACTACAGACAATGTGAGAGAAGGCGCGCTCTGATGCACAGGATGGTGTAAATACGGAGGGAGGCGTCTCAATACATAGCCAGGAGTCATTTCAAGGAGGCTTGCAATTGACTTATGGACAGCAAGATTATCCAGTAAGAGGTACAAATAAGAAACAGGATACTGAACAGGTGCAGCACAGCAGTGAGAATGGTACGGCAGCAAACGCCAAACAATAAGAAGTGTTTAATGAAAACATTCGACTGGTTGGTGAAACGATAGCTGTTAATGAAGTGATCGCTGCCCATAATGAACAAAGAAAGTCTCTTTTGCCTGGTTTTGATGGTCGCATGAATCAAATGTAGTAGGTAACAGAAATAGCGATATAATGACTGAACAAACAAATGCTATGACTATACAAGCTAATAACTTTGGTATTGGTATGCACAATGGGCCTGTAACATCACAGACTCGGACAAGGATCAAATTGGAAACCACCTTCCATTAATGAATGGTTGGTTTGTGACAGTATTAATAAAGAATCTGATAATGTGCATAAGGAAGGGATGAATATTAAAACTTTGTTAGAACAGTTTGATACAAAATTGTACAAATTAAAAAAATAGCAGTTAGAAAATATGTACATAAAAGAATGCATAATTAACAAAGTTGTGCCAAAAGGTTTGCGTACATGGCGCTATCCCACATGTTTGGTGGATAAATCATCTTTTCGTATGGAATTGTTAGCCATGTATGATAGGCACGGCTTTAAACTTTTGGAAATGTTGCTTAAATACAATACAAAAGAGGTTGAAGTACTATTGGGGGAATGTAATGTTTTAGAAACTCAACTGCAGACTGAAATTAGTTATGAACGGTATAAATATGAACATCAGAGAATTTATGAAAGTATAGAAAAACAGTTAATGGAATTAAAAAGTAAAAAGCATAGTAAGCTATTAAGGGATAAGGAACAGTATGAAAAAGGAATAGCTTACCCAAAGCCCCCCTAAGGTTAGAACGTTGCAGATATCTCAAGAAACCACTAATATTAGTACAAATACTAATGAACAACAGGGATGTGCACAGTATGAAACAAGGGCTAACAATGGTTTAATTCCATTCAGGAAGGGGAACAGTTTGAGTCTGCGGAGACAGGCCTAAAGAGATCAGAAAGACTAAAAAACGCAGCAATTACAACGATAATGGAAATAGGCAATATAATCAGGATTTTTATATACCTTCCAGATTCAATCAGAGGAGAGGGGGATTTGAATACCGGGGGAAAAGGAGGGGGAGGGGTTAAAATTGATTGATGATGCTGATGATAATCTATAGTATACAAGAAAAGAACAGTATGGTGATAATCATGCTACCAATGCTATGCCAATAGTTATTAATAATAGTACAAAAGATTTCAAAGTTCATAATTTTTCCAGAACTGTCATTGATGAAGATATGGTTGATGTACTGGCCTTACTTTCGTTCCAGTAAAACGTCCTAGTTTAGCTGATATTTTAATTGATTTAAAGTTGTTTTTGAGAAAATTAAATCTAAAAATATTATTCGGGTCAAATAATGTACTGGATGATGGCTTATTTTGAGGGAATAGTACATTTAACCCCCCATTGCACCCCACATTATTACTATATGAAAAGATATGTGAGATAGACATTAGACATACCTTCAGTAAAAGTGGGGCATTTAAGGTCAATTTAACGAATGAAGAAAGAAATAATTTAATATTTTTAATGCAACAGTCCTTAAGGATTATGAAACCGGATAAGGGAGGAGGGTTAGTGATTATGGATGTATTTGATTATGATAAAAGAATGTTTGAAATATTAGCTCAAGCCACATACCAGGAAGTAAGTAGGAATGAGGTTAATATAGCCTATAATAAAATTTATGTCCTGCTTAATGATATGCTTCTTGAGAATAAAATAACTTTGGATGATTATAACTATTTGAATAACATTTCTCCGGTAACCCCTACCATATTTGGAGCACCAAAAGTGCACAAAAGTGTAGAAAATCCACCCATGTGGCCCATAGTAGATGGACGTAATTCCATCACCTATGCAGCAGCTAAGTAGCTTGATAATAAAATGAAAAAAATATGTTACAGGTCGTTCCTAGATTTGCAAGGATTCATGGCATTTTTTAGATATTATGATTAAAAAACAGTATTCAAATGATAGTTTATTTCTTACAATTGATATAAGGGATCTTTTTACATGTATACCTCACCAAGAAGGCTTAGAAGCTATCAGTGTATTTTTTCAAAAGCAAGGGGTAGTACAAACAAAGATTAATTTACATATTGATTTGTTTGAAATGATATTAAAGAACAATTTAATTCAGTACAAGAACAAATATTTCTTGCAACAAGTTGGAGTAGCCATGGGTTCACCATGCGGTACCATTTTTGCTAACATCGTTATGGCAGTCTGGGAAGAGCAACATATTTTCCATAGCCCTTTTGCTCAATACATCCAGGTATACCTACGATATTTGGATGATATTTTTATTTTGTGGCAAGGAGACCATGGTGGCTTAAGTAAGATTATGGAGTACATTAACAATACAACAACATATTTGCAATTCACACATGAGCTTGGGGAAAGTGGAATCAACTATTTGGATGTCAATTTAATTAAGGACCAACAAAATAAAAGATATATAGCCAAAATTTATAGAAAACCGACTTATTCAAATTAATTTCTACATTTTACCAGTGCCCACACAATTGGTAACAAGAAGGCGATGGTTAAGAGGCAATTTGTAAGGGCAGCTAAGATGGTAACTGTAGATCAGGATTTTGAGATTGAATATAACAACTTGATAGGTATGTTTTCAAAAAGAGGCTATCCTATCAACATATTGAATGAATTGTATAAAGAAGTTAAAAATAAGAGGGTTAATGGTCATTTTTAACCAATATTAGGGTATAATGGGGAACAACTACCTGCTTATAAAAAAGAAAAAGCTGTGGACACCATGGTACTGTTTATAACACCATATAACATATATTTTCAAGAGATCAAGATGATTATGTTAAAGAACTGGATGGTAATACAGGAAGATGTGCAAATAAGGGATAAACTGGAGCAAGCTTTTAAAATGATAGCAAGAAAAGCAACTAGTTTAAAAATATTGCTGGAAAGGAATAAGCCAAGCAACACAGTTAGGACACAACAAGGCAGGATGAGTAAGTGTGGTAGGTACAGTTATTGCAGGTACATTCAGGAAGGCCATTCTATTATAATAAAAGGCAAAATGTACACTATTAAAGGGAAATATAATTGTAATTCTAAAGGCCTGGTGTACATAGCCTTATGCCAACAATATCCAGCTTATTCTATAGGTAGAACAACTAGTATGCTTAAAGAAAGTATATATGAGCATACATATGCAATTCTTAAACCTAGTTGATTTCTTTGAAATGGTTGGTACCTACCTGGACCTCCTGGAAAAGCAAAACCACACAAATACCCACACGGGCATCATAAATAAGCCTGGGACCTTGTTGTTTGGTACTATACTTCTGAGGTTCAGGCTTAACATGGGGATTATGGCTGACAAAGTTCGCAGATGACTGCAAACTAAGATGGGAGAGATGGGGACCAAATCTCCTTTGATAATCCCTTTTGCCAAAGTGGTTAGAAGGGTTTTGTATATATAGTGAGATATGTCAAAGGGCCCAAAAAATCGATTAGATCTAGATTGAGTCACTCACTAGCCATCTCTCATCATCTCTTCTCAAATTATGCCTTTGGGATTTGGGATATACCCCCATGGGAGTACGCAAGCAACGGGAAAACAACCAAAAAGTACCTCACAAAGTACTCCTCAAAAAAGAGTCTCATGGCAGCTCAACAGAAAGAACAGACAACTCCAGCTCTGCTTTGCCTACCGCCTAGGCTGCCTGCCTTCTTTCCAACATGCAATGCCACCATTAATGGACATGAATCACCAGAAAAAGAATCGAAAATCCTCTACCCCAAACCTCTTTACGAAGAGGGCCACAAAACCTCAACACAAAATAGGACACAGAGAGAGGACTGTTTCTGGAAATCAATCCTGGTTCTCAATCCACCTGGAATACAATCCTGGCCGACATACATAGCCTCCCTGACCCTCTCTGGCCCGATGGATGGGGAGATGGCTGGATGGGAGGGAAATCCCTGGGATCTCCCAGAGGCACAGAGAGGTAAAGAGTAAAGGGTAAAAAAGTACCTTGTAACCTAAAAGAAAAGAAAATAGCTAGGCTAAAAGGTAAGGAGAAGGAAGCCAAATACCTCTGCTAGGGCTATAAAATGCCCTAGGGCAGATAGCCTAGTATCTACCTATGAACCTATGAACCTATATGCAATAAGGAAGCAAAATGTTAATAATGCACTTGCTAGGCATGTGCATGAATGCATGGATCATGAATTTAAGTTCTCAGTATTACAACAGGTAAAAATGCCTGAAAGAGGTGGGCCTTGGGAACTTATGTTGGATAAAGCAGAACAAAGTTGGCAATTGAATTTATTTACGCTTGGCCAGGACTGAATGACATATGCAATGTCAGCACTATATTAAAATTAAAAGCATTAAATAGATGATGACATATTTTAATATTTTATTAGTAATAGTATATAGGTCTGTAGTTTGTTCAGGTTTATTAGTTGTGATTATGTAAGTACTATGTATTTAAAGCAACATAATCCTGGCACTCAAAGGAGGTGGAAAATAAATTTCTTTACCACAGCGAAATGTGGAACCAACAGCTTTATTGCATAAACACAATTACACCACAATAGCGTTTTCTTCTTCTGTTATACTTCCTTAGATGCAAAACAGATTTAACGAGCTGTATCTTCCTTTTATACCACCCATAACACATGCAATTATTTAATCAACCAATAAAAACAATACTTTAAATCATTCCAGTCCTTAAAGTGAAATACAGTGCATTTAAAATTAATATTGACAAATATATACTAATGCAACTTAATCTGTTGCATTAAACTTAATACAACATATGCACCCCAACAACAAATAATTCAAATATATGTCAAATATATATCAAATATGTAAATATATATATATATGAAAATATATATATGTATGTTAAAAAATATATACATTAAAAAGTCAATAGGTATATACATATGTTAAAAAGTGTATGTTAAATGTACATGGTATGTATCAAAATAAACATCCTAACTATACCAGTAAATGTTACAAAACGTTAACCTATTGTTTTCACTGGTAAAATATTTTCCTTACAATTTATTTATAATTTAGCAGCTCTCGTCTTTAAAATTGATACTATAGATAGATGTTCATTAATTCCTGGGTACTTATTGGCCTCCAACACCAACTGCCAAAAAAGCTCCCTCACTTCTATTCTTGTTTCCCATGCACCACCCCTAGGGTCAGGGACCATCTTTTCTAAAACAAAAAATGTCCACTTGGAATTTTTGCAATCCAATGTGTGCTTATATAATGCATTATTATAATCCAGTGTCCTTACAGCATTCATATGTTCATACACCCTCCTCTTTAGTTTACGTGTGGTCTTGCCCACATAAAATGCCCCACATATTTTACATACGGCAAGGTATACAACCCCCCTCGCTATTGCAATTAGCATAGCTGTCTGCTTCAATAATCCTCCCTCTCTCCATAATATACACTTTATTTTGGTTAATAATGTAGGGACACCGTGGGCAAGAACCACAGTTGTAAGTTCCTTTCTTTCTTTGACTAATAACCTTCTTTTCTTGCTCCAAAATGACCTTAAGGTTCCTTCCTTCCTTTCTTGTAACTAAATTTCAAAGGGGCCTTGAACAATGCTTCCAAATCAGAGTATCCACTAAACTTATCCCAGTGTTCTGTTACAATACCTCTAATCGCTGGCGTGTCCGTACAATATTGTAGGACAACATTTCCCACTGGGTGATTTTCCATGTCCTTCCTGTTCTTTCCACCTTGTTGTTCTTGGTGTTCTAACTGTGCTGATACCATAACATGATTCACACCCTGATTGTCCTCCAGATTCAACCCCAGGATAGGACAAAACCTACCTAATCTACCTGCCTTAACTCAGCCACTGTTTGCTCAATAAGGTCAATCGGGTATTGTCTTTCTGTAAACATAGCCTTTAATTTATTAATTTCTATTTCAAAATCTATATCACAAGAGGTCATTCTGGAACAACGTATAAACTGCCCCTTTACAATACTTCTGTTTTTGTGCAAAGGGTGGGAACTTGAAAAATGTAAATAGGAATTGGAAAATGTCCCTTTCCTATATACCATAGACTTAAAATATTGCTTTTCTGGAAGCTTCTCTAAGGTGATGTCTAGAAAATTCATGTCCCTGTAACTAATATGATGCTTGAATTTTAAAAATTCAGTGGTTTGGTTAAGATAATCAATAAATTCCATCAATAAGGCTTCTGTTCCCATCCAAAAAATACAAATGTCATCTAGATAACGTTTATAAATGTTCCAATATTGAGCATATTGGGAAGTAAATACATATTTTTCTTCCCATATCATAAGTACTATATTGGCATATGTAGGGGCACAGCAAGCACCCATAGCCACACCTTGTGTTTGTTTATAAAACTCCCCTTCAAAAAACAAGAAATTATGTTTTAAAACTAGTTCCATAAGCTCCAGGTATACCAAAAACTCATCCTGTTTCCAATTTCCATATGCATGTAATGCTTCCTCAAACCACTCTAAACCAATTCGATGGGGTATCACATTGAATAGGTCTATGTATATCCAGCGTAACAAATATAATGTTGTCTCTATATATTTCTTTCTTAATATTTCTCAGGAAATCCCAAGAATCCTTTAAAATATCTCCTGCAGTGGTCCAAATTTTCTTTAATTTTAAATCTAAAAATTTAGCTAAAGGGTAGGTTTTAGCCCCTCTAGCAGCCACTATAGGTCTCAAAGGTGGATCCTCCACATTTTTATGGACCTTGGGAATTCCGAAGATCGTGGGTACTCGAGGTTTCTCCATCCTTAAGTAATTAAAGATGTCCAAACTAATTAGTTGGTCTTGTAACATCTCTTTCAATACAAAGTCTATTTTGTTATAAGCAATATTAATTTCATTTTTGGTTACTCCAACATATCTAGAAATGTCATTCAACATATTTAACATTTTACTAGAATACAAAACACTATCCATAATGACCACACCCCACCCTTGTCAGGCTGCATAACCCTTATGTATTTATTATCCTTAAATTTGTCTAATAGCTTGGTTTCTTCATGGGTAAGATTTAACTTTATACCCCGCTTTTGGTTCATGCTCTGTCTAAGAACTTTTTCCATTTGGAACTCTAAGTTTCTTAATTGTGGGTGTAATGGGGGGGGGGTTATATGTACTAGTTTTCTTCACCTCTTTCCTTGGATTACTATCTTTGTTTCCTTCCTGTCCTTGATATATTATTTCCAAATTCTTCTTCCTCAGGAACACTTCCAGATTTATTAGGGTGTCTACTATCCTACCCCTGGTACTAGGAATAAATTTAAACCCCTTGGAAAATAATCCAAAATGATCTGCCCACATTTCCAAGGAACTATAATTAAAAATATTAAAATTATCCAGGGTGTGACATGCACCTACTACAGAAATATTGTTCTTTGACAAATTCTCGTCTCCACCATTTAAATCCCTTGTTACCCCTCCGTTGGTGGGTCCCCTCTGATAATACTGAATGGGAGATTTTTGCCTCAACCTCTCGGATCTCCTTAACTCCGGGAATTCTAAAGGGTCAACCAGATTTTCTGTATTTCCCCCTTCCCTCTGATGATATCTTGAATCAAAATCATCCTTCCATGCAGTATTAGTGTATGTTTCTGCAAAATGTGTCCCCCCCATACTGTTCTCTATACTTCTTCCCTTGTCCATATGGAAAATATTCTTTTTTAGGTGGTGGATAGGCTTTTTTACATTTATACTCCCCTATGTCCCTATCTAACTTACCACATTTTCTTTTATACACCAACCTACATTTTTCCTCCACTTGTTTCTTTATGTCCTCATATTTCCTTTTACCTTCACCAATGTTATACATAAGGTCACTAATAACCTGTTGGTTAATTTCCCCAATATTAACCTCCAGTTTGGACATTTGCCTTTCATTTTCTCTAATAATGGCCTTCATAACCTCATAACCACTGTGGTCAAAAATGTTAAGTAGCTCTTCATGAAAAATAGAGCCTTCAATAACATTATTCAGATATTTAAAAATCCTAAGTCCCCTAGGGACAATACATCAGTTAATACATTCTTTCAAGTAATTATTCTCTCTACCAAACATTTTGTACTTAATACTCATTTCATTTAACTGCTTAATTCTATTATTGTAAGATATGTCCTGTTCAGACTCATACATTTCATTATCATTTACATTTTCAGTCACTAAACCATTTTAGTTATTAAATGATTTGTGTTGGTTTAACCATGTACCAGAAATGTTAAAAGAACAGTCCCCTTGATTAAAATTATCATCTACATTGTCAACATTAATTCTGTGGTCAAACGCCGCCGTATTACAGTCCCCTGTAGTGTTAGAAACACTTCTAGAGTCCACAGTCCCATAATGCGGTCTCTCCCGTTGTTCCCTGAAATCCCTTCTCCCATCAAATAAACTTTACTTTTGCCTCCTGATCCTAAGGCCCTGAGTGATGATGTCATCTCCCCTCTCCCCTCTTTGCAGCATGCACCAAATAGAGCTTCCTGGTTTCCAGGTAGGGAAAGTCCCGTTTCTGTCCATATGTTCAGACCCTGCGAGCCCATAGAAGAATTAACCATGTCAGTTCCTCCCGGTGTGCCAAATAACAAAATCAGTTGAGTAAGCTGCCTCTCCACTCGCTGTAGCCTGGCATTCATACTATCACTTCCTTCATTCTCATCCGCTCCCTTAAATGTACGAAAATGCTATTGTGGTGTAATTGTGTTTATGCAATAAAGCTGTTGGTTCCACATTTCGCTGTGGTAAAGAAATTTATTTTCCACCTCCTTTGAGTGCCAGGATTGTGTTGCTTTTCGTTTACTTGTCTCTTTGGGCAATCCTTCCTCTGTTTTGTTTTGGTAATATGCATTTAAGTGTCATATATATTTTTATTAAGCATTTTATTAAGTGTAAGCAGATGAATTCTGTGACATCATTGTTTTTGGCGCCTTTTTAAGTATTTAAATAATGACTGATGTATTGTGTAATTGTTTGATGAAGTTTACCATTTGGTAAATGAAAAGCGCTTAACAGCAAGTTGCATCAGTCTCGATTTCTTTGATCCGCCTATTTGTATGTTCTTATAATTTTTTATCTATCTATTTATTTATGTTTCCTGTTAATCACTGAGGATTATAATCTGTCAATGTCATGAACAGAATTTCAAAGCTGTGCTGCTCAGTGTTAGTGGTGCAACAGGTAACACACTGCTTTTGGTGCAGAAGGTTATGGGCTCTTCCCACAGCAGGAAGATTGATTGCTGATATTACTGTGCAGCATATGATGGGATGGGGGTACACTGCTGAGTGTATCCTCCTTTGGATGAGATGCCTAGTAATTATGAACCTGTTGCTGGTTTGTCAACCATTCCCTATTTAATATTACCAGAACGTCATTTGTTTTTGTTTTTTTGTTTTTGTTTTTGTTAATGCGACATAGGCAATTTATTCTTCAAAGGCAGTAGGCACTGAATTTGTAGATGAAACAAACAGTGATATTCAAAGTTGCTTGCCAGTAGCAACCTCTTCATTAGTTACAGTTCTCTTTAATGTGGACTTATTCAGATGAGTTTTTCTTCTGAAGAGAGTGTGCATATTGACTGATGTTGGTGGATTATAATTGCAGAAGTTTGAATGGTCTTTTAAAGTTGAAATGTTCTGAAATGGGTAGTTTTGTCTTTGCTGGTTCATAAATTTTGCTTACTAAAAACATGTTCTAAACTACAAATTTAAAACACACTCTAATAAGTGGTGCTGTATTATACAAGGAATATAGTTTAATACAGTCAGGAAAGTGAATCAAAGAACATACACATGTATGCTTGGTCCTAAAAATGTGTGTAAGGAGCCCATGGTTTGAAAACAGCCCAAAGGTAAACTTAATCTACCACTGGCCAGATGCATTTTGATGAATGTGGGTTTAAATGCCGTTTCAATGAATTTGAGTTTCAAGGCCAGAGAAGTTTATTGTTTTTCATGCTAAGTCTGTTTTCATTGTGAGACTGTATTGTTTTGCTTAGCAAATGGCTTTCAGTGTTTGTACTATAAGCTTTTTAATAAACATTTTAAATTAAATCAAAATATTTGTAATCATTGTAGAAGTAAAAAAGAAAATAGTATGTAAACTGACAGGTTAGAACAGTTCTTACGGTCAATGAGGACAAATAGCCAAGTAATGGGACACTGGAATTGCTGAGGGGCTCAATCCATTACCCTGTCTATGTCCCCATTTGACCATGAGCCATCTCTGGCAGCAACAACTGTCAAGTAATGCTACTGACATGGCATTCTGAGAGCTATGCAAATGCATTGGTAAAGTCCAGTTCTCCACATTAGCACCATAGGTTCATAGGTTCATAGGTAGGTAGGTATTAGGCTATTGGCCCTAGGGCCTATATAAGCCTAGCCAAATGGTACCCTAGCTTTTGCCACCCAAGAAAATTATTTTCCTGTGCCCCTGTCAAGCAGAGCCACAGAAGTAATCCCCGGGTTGAATTTCCTATCTCCCATCCAATCACCAAGATTTTTCTTGAAGAGTGCTAATGAGGAGCTTTGTTTGATATAGACAGGTAGTTTGTTCCAGAGTATGGGAAGTCATGGTCAAGTAATCAGGCAGTGAAGACCAAGAAGTGCTGTGCTCAATCAGTACCCCCATACACACACAGTCAGCAGTGAGAAATAAGTAGTGCTAGTGATTAGATTGTGCCCTCACAGTTAGACATAGCACAGTAGTCACTTCTTCACTCTAAAACACAGTCTTCATTATGTGCCTAAAGATAGTGATGAATATGCATCCCATTGTCCATGCGATTTTACAGTCATCAACCACTAACCATGCCACATTGACTACTCCATCCAGATACCAGAGACTGTATCCTTTGCCGTAGCAGCACCTCATTCTGTATATTATATGCAGTGCCTGTTCCTTCCTATAACCTTTGTCTGTGACTATGCCACACTAACTTCACTCAGCAGCCAGCAAATGGTGTCCACTTATTTGTCTTCTTGGATTACCAGCTTTTGTCCAGCACACATCGGCTCCATTCTGCCACTTCAGTTTCAGTGCAACACACAGCATCTCTGCCTATTTGCTTGAGTTCCTGTTTACTTAAACATCCATGGAGAAAATCTTTGAGGTGCCAAAAGAATAAAAATTTGGAATTACAAGAAAGTAGTCTTCATTTTGTTGGGAACAGATCTATGGCTTTAAATTGGTATAAACTTTTTTGATACCTGACTGCACAAAACAGACATACTGAATCCCAATGCACTCACAAAAACAGGTCTACAGGATTTCTAAAAGTATTTTGCACCTTCCTTTCCACCATCCATACCTTGCATCTATATATAAGTTTATTCTGAGATCATTTAACCTGGTGTGTAAGGGGAAACCTCCTTGACTCACAAACTTCACACTTCATATTGTTAGTTAGTTCAGTGTATTAGAGTCTGACATGATTGTTTCCCCAAACTAGCAGTGAATGAAATTGCTTTATGTCAGAGTAAAGCTGTGCTCCTGTTGTGAACACATAGGTCAAAGTCTCAACAATGGCCCAATCAGATGATTATAAATAAGTAACCTGAGTTCTGGAGGAGTTGGTCAAGGTGGGAGAAGGCTTGTGAGGATCTGACTGCTTCCCTCTTCCTAGGCTGGAGCTGAGTTTAACCTCTTCTCAAACAGTATCCTCTGTTGCAATATTAGTTTCAATAGTTATAATATAGTCTAACATACAAGTGCATTTCTTTTTTGTCAAGCAGGACACACTGTTGGTAACACAAGCATCTTTATAAATACATTTTTCAACACAAGCATCTGTACAAATCAGTTTGATACACAAATGACATATAATTCTTTACAAAATTCCAACTAGCTGTGCTGGCATATTTTCTCCTGGCATAGCTGGCAATACCTCACATTGTTACAGAGAACAAAGGCCAAACAGGTTGTATCTGCTTGCAAGATAACAGGGCAATCGGAGAGCTTATGTCACCTGCAAAAGTGACCGATGTCCCTTACAAATGCCTGTTGCACACCCACTGTTAATACTAACAAGTACACATAAGAAGAAATGTCATGATTTAAGTGAGAAAAAAATAACATCTGACAAGATGATGGCCAGACTGCAAGCCTGTGGTCTTAACTCAGATAGGCAGTAAAAAGAAAGGGGAAAAACTATTGGGAAGACAATGGTAAATTATATTGCAGTTAAGAAATTGAGAACAGAAGAGAAGCAGGCTGAGGGACTAAATTAAGGAAGTGCAGAAATTAATGCAGCTCTGTGCTAACCATAAGAGCAGAAATATGGGCACGGGGAAGGTTTGGCTCACTGAGGAATCTTCTTCTTCTTTCGGCTGCTCCCGTCAGGGGTCACCACAGCAGATCAACTGTTTCCATTTCTTCCTGTCCTCTGCGTCTTGCTCTGTCACACCAACCACCTGCATGTCCTCTCTCACCACATCCATAACCCTTATCTTAGGCCTTCCTCTTTTCCGGTTACCTGGCAGCTTCATCCTTAGCATCTTTTTCCAAATATACTCTGCATCTCTCCTCAGCACATGTCCAAACCAATGTAATCTTGCCTCTCTGGCTTTGTCTCCAAACCTTCCAATCTGGGCTGACCCTCTAATATACATATTCCTAATCCTGTCCATCCTCATCACATCCAGTGCAAATCTTAACATCTTCAACTCTTCCACGTCAAGCTCTGACCCCTGCCTTTTTGTCAATGCCATTGTCTCCAACCCATATAACATAGCTGGTCTCACTACCCTCTTGTAGACCTTACCTTTCACTCTTACTCGTACTCGTCTGTCACAAATCACTCCTGACACTCTTCTCAACCCACTCCATCCTCCCTGTACTCTGTTCTTCACCTCTCTTCCACACTCACCATTACTCTGAACTGTTGATCCCAAGTATTTAAACTCATCCACCTTCGCCACCTCTACTCCCTTACTCCCTGCATCCTCACCATTCCTCTATTCTCCCTCTCATTCACACACATATATTCTGTCTTAGTCCTGCTGACCTTCATTCCTCTTCTCTCTAGAGCATATCTCCACCTCTCCAGGGTCTCCTCCACCTGTTCCCTACTCTCACTACAGATCACAATGTTATCTGCAAACATCATAGTCCACGGGGACTCCTGTCTGATCTCATCTGTCAACCTGCCCATCACCATTACAAATAAGAAAGGGCTCAGAGCTGATCCTTGATGTAATTCCACCTCCACCTTAATCGCATTTGTCACTCCCACCGCAGACCTCACCGCTGTCACACTACCCTCGTACATATCCTGTACCACTCTTACATACTTCTCTGACACTCCCGACTTCCTCATACAATACCACAACTCCTCTCTAGGCACCCTGTCATATGCTTTCTCTAAATCCACAAAGACACGGTGCAGCTCCTTCTGACCTTCTCTGTACTTCTTCATCAACACTCTCAAAGCAAACATTGCATCTGTAGTGCTCTTTCCTGGCATGAAACCATACTGCTGATCACTAATCATTACCTCCCTTCTTAACCTAGCTTCCACTACGCTTTCCCATAACTTCATGCTGTGACTCTGTGACTGACTTGCTGAGGAATAGTGATAAATAATATGGAAGTGTGGTTGGAACTAAGAACAGTGGATTCTTTTAAGGAAGAATTGAGGAAGACAATGCAGTCTTATATCAGAGGAACAATGAAATATGGGAAGAGGGGATAACCAGAAAAGTAAAAAAGAAAGGTGTAAAAAACTGAAAAGATAAAGGCCTAAAGGTCTGTAAAGAAAGATGAATATCCATAAGGATGCCACAACAAGACAGCAAACTTCATATATCAGGCCAAAATAACCTTGGAGAATGATATGGCTGGTTCATAAAAGGGCAAAATAAATTTTCAAGGATGAAGAGAGGAAAGTTTGAAAATTCTACAGATTGGACAGAATTACTGAAAATGTTCTTTATGTCTATATGTATCAGAAGTGACAACAGAGTTTTGACATGTAAAGGTAGCACAGGTAGGGAGAAGACAAATAGACATATGGGTAAATGATTGGGGAATACACAGAGAAGGAGCACAAGCAGTGCTGTCTTAATGCATGGACACACTGGGCTGTTGTCCAGGGGTCCCACAAACACAGGGGCCTCATGCTAATCTAAGCATATTGTGACTTGTCAGTAAGTAAATAAATACAACACTATGCTAAATTATAAATATGTGAAAAATTAAGAAAATGTTAAATATTTGAAAGCATTGTACAGTAGAGTGTCAGTCATCCAAAACGTCAATCATCGATCACAGCCTTAAGTGTCATCTGGATTGTGTGTGTGCATCCGAACACAGCTTTTCAGCAAGTAATTGCTGTTGGGATTGTGTGTGTATCCGAATGCAGCCTTCCAGCAAGTAAGTATCATCTGGATTGTATGTGTGTAAAATGCCCCGATTAGGAATAACTGGTAGTTAGTGTTACTTTGCTCAGGCTCAAACCCTGTACCTAAGGTACAACAACCAGAATTCTCTACCCCTGCCACCACTTGCATTTCAAGGAGTTAAGTAAATAGGTCTCAACTGTCAAGATTTTCACAGAATGTCTGAAATATTTGGCTCATACGTTTGGTCTGTTCCTCTTAAAATTTGTAGTTTTCTGGCAAATCAGTGCTCTGAATTCACTAAATACAGTAATGACAGCCATTTAAGTTTCAGTCTTTTTATCTTTCAGGAAATGCATGATAACACAAAATCTTTTATTCTAGCAACTTTCTAAGATTATACAAGACTCCTTTAAAATCACACACACACACACACACACACACACACACACACACACACACACACACACACACACACATATATATATATTTAAATATTGATTATAATTTTTTAACAAGTGCGGCAACTTTTGCAGTCATATTTGTGGATCTGTTCTATTTGTAGGTAGTTGTAGCAGTGGAGCACTACTGTACATACAACGTTTTGAAGATGTTTACTTTTCTCATTGACCTTAATTTTCTCCAGCTGAAACTGCACTAAAACGTGTTTTATTTATTTTTTTATTTTTTCGAATATCAGTGAATAACCTTTTAGCAGAAATAAAACATGGTGTTTTGAGTGGAGTTCTGAAGAGGAAAAGAGCTGTAGAGGAGAAGGAGAAAATAATCTTCCAAAATTCAATTCCTGGTTGAACCCAGGTGCAACGTCATCAGCCACTAATACTGCTTCTTCAAATACAGCATCCACATCTACATCCACTCCTGTATCCAATCATCCAGCTCCAGCAGACAAACCAGTGGTATCATTACCTGCTCCTACTGCTGGGGATATTCCACAAGACGAAATATCCAAATCTGTAACAGTAAAAGAGCTTGCAATCCAAGGTATAGATTTAGGGCTATGGAACATTAGCGATACTAGCACAGTGAATTACTAGATTCATAGTGGGTTGTCATCATGTCAGAATCATGATAGCAACTTTTCAAAGTTACACAGAGTGTATAAAGGAGCTGGAGGAGAGATTACTCAGACAAGGTATTTATCAAAGAATGTGTTCAAATGTCAACTGTTGAATGGTGAGTGTGTAAAGCATGAATGGCTACTCTATTCACCTTCTCAATGTCGTTTGTACTGCTTTGTATGTCGTCTGTTGTCCAAGACAGAGTCTCCCTTTGCTACATCAGGATTTAATGACTGGAAGCACAGCAATATTATTGCACAACATGAAAACAGAGAAGAACATTGACACTGTAAATGCCTGATGGCATAGTTGATCAGACATAAAGAAAATGGAAGTGTAGATCCTTTGTTACTTGAACATCATTGCTCAGAGCAGGAGTACCGGTATAATTCTGTAATTTGCTTTCTTGCCTCTAGAGGTTTGCCATTTCATTGAGAAAATCAAATTATTGGGTCAGCAAAAAATTTTAACTATTTAGGTATTCTAGAGTTGTTGAGTGAATTTGACTCTTTTTTTTTTGGAAGAACAACTCAAACTATATGGAAATCATGGAAAAGGGAACCCATCATACTTATCGGCAAGCATTTGTGAGGAATTTATTGAATTACTGGGACATCATGTTTTTGTGCTATTCTTGAAGAAGAACTAAACGAGTCAAAGTATTACTCAATAAGTGTGGATTCCACTCCAGACATCTCACACACTGATCAACTGACATTTACTGTCTGGTAAATTCAAGGATGTGAGCCTGTGGAACATTTCATTAGGGTCAGACTCATCACCATCTTTTCTCGTGGAGCAAAGAATCTAGCAGGCATTGTTTTGGATTTCCTTAATGAAAAAAAAAAAATTCCACTATCAAACTGTCATGGTCAGTCTTATGATAATACCTCAAATACATCTGGATGCTATACTAGATTGCAAGCACAGATTCATCAACTGTATGAGTTCACCATCTATGTTCCCTGTACTGGACACAGCCTGAATGTGGTGGCAGTAAAAGCAGCAAAGTGTTGTCTACAGACTTGTAAAATCCTTTAACTTCGTTCAGTGTCTGTATTCCTTTTATTCTGCTTCTACACATCAATGGAATGTTCTGGCATCATCTTTAGGAAAAGATTTTGCGGTCAAGCATCTGTCTGGCACAAGATGGTTGTCACATTTTGTGTTCATGCTCTGTATGGGAGTTTCAAGAAAATTATACATGTACTGAATTCTGTATCAGCTGACACTGAACAAGAAGGGAACACAAGGCTAGAGGCAGAAGGATTGAGAGAGAAAATGGAGAACCTGGAAATGATCTGTCTGATAATTCTTTGGAATGGCATTCTTGAAAGAATGAACAAAACAAGTAGTGTCCTGCAGTCAGAGCATGTAAACATACTTGTTGCCATGAATCTTTTTGAGTCTCTGAAAAGCTATCTTCAGGAAATTAGAGACAAGATTTAGTAAAAATGAATTAAAAGCCAGGAGAAGGTGTCCAGATTCAGATTTTAACTATGTGAAGAATGGTAACGATAGTGAAGTGTGAGTCTTACTAGATATGCCAGATCAGAAGAAGAGGTACTTCTTACTCAAAGTGACAAGTTCAAGGAAGAAACATTCCTTTTTGTTCTGGACTCTATCTTTGAGCTGACAAAACATGCAGAAGCTTGTTCATTGATTAGGAATCTGTTTTCCTTCTTCAGTGAATTGAAAACAATTGGTTCTGATGAGCTAAATGAAAAGTGTGACAATCTGGCTAATGTGTATTACAAAGGCCTTGATTATGCTGACCTTTTAAATGAATGTGTTCATCTCAAGTGCTACATTGTTGTTGGCAAAAAATTGTGAGACACCCCCTGCACTGTACAGAAAAATCATTTTGGACAACTTGAAATCTGCATTTCCCAGTGTTGAAATTGCACTCATTATTATAATAATTATAATGTTAAAATTATAATATTATAATTATTGAGTAGTCATGTGCACGATGGTTAACCGCTATGCAGGACGGTGTTCATTTTCAAGACTGAAACATAAAAAATCAGCTTCACAACACAATGGGGCAGCAGCGTTTGAACTGGATGCCACTTACGTTTATGGAAAAGGACATCCTCAAGACCATTAACTTCAAGTCAATTATAAAGCAATTCTGTGCAAAGAAATTTTGCAAACGTTTATGTTGAACACTTGATTAATAATAAATATTTCATAATAATTTCATTCTGGTGCCATCTGCTTCTGTATGGTTCACTAGTTGTAGTATCATTAATTTGTTGAAAATGTTATGTTTTTCAAGGCTCATGTTATGTTGTTCAAATGTTTATGTTGACTAATCTTTGCTGTAGCATTTTTTTTAATGTTTAAACAGTGATTTTGTTGGAAGTATAAATAAAAGTATGTTTAATTTTGTCAGCCAGTTTAATTTTTAATTCTGTGAGTGGTTGTATAGGTAAAGGCCACAGTGCACTGCTTTGCCTGAGGGCCAGTAATACTGTCAAGATGGACCTGAGCACAAGTTGTTTTGGACATAAGGCAGAAGATCTGGATGAGTTGTTCTCCAAAGGGCTAATCAAATTGGCACTGTATTTTGGGCAACTATTAGAAAAAGTATGTTGTTGTTGTTGTGTCTTTTGGCTTTTCCCGGTTAGGGGTCGCCACAGCTGAACTCCGTCCGCTAATGATTGGCAGTAGATTTTTTACATGCCGAATTGCCAGCCCTGACGCACAACCTTCAACGAAGGTACGCCCATTCACGCATGTCTCCACACAGAGGACGCTCTAGCTGAGAATTGAACAGGACAAGGTCTTACTGTGAGGCGACAACACTACCGCAAAAAGTATGTAATCCCTCAAAAGTAACTGGATTGATGTCTTAAAAAATGAAGGCTGGCAACAATGGTTCTGTTGCAAAGAAGTGGATCTAGGAAAGAATGAGGTAATTATAGTCCTATTAGTATTATATTTCCATTCCAAAGATGGTATCCTCATGGTAAGCCAGTGGGAGCTCCTGAATGCTAATTTTTTGGCTGGTGTAGAACAGTATATATATATATGTATGTATATATATATATATATATATATATATATATATATATATATATACACACACACACACACATATATATATATATATATATATATATATGTATATATATATATATATGTGTGTATATATATATATATATATATATATATATATATATATATATATGTGTGTGTGTGTGTGTGTGTGTGTGTGTGTGTGTGTGTGTGTGTGTGTGTGTGTGTGTGTGTGTGTGTGTGTGACTCGGAGCTTTGTAATGAGCATGTTATGTGCTAAACAGACTGAGATTTGTAGAAGGAAGGAACAGTCAGTAAGCTCTAGACACATAAAGAGTGACCAGAATGCAGCAAAACCTGTATTCTGAAGATAAACAGACATTGTTTATGTGAAGGATGTACTATGTGCTGGATACAAATGAGAAGAAAAGAAGGAGAAGACATTGTATGCAGGATGCAGAAAATAATGTCAGAAAGCCGAAGGAAGAACAACATAGACACAGTGTAAGGGTGCCACGAATGACCAGACATTGAGTTTTACATACAGACTGAGGTATCAGAAGAAGTATTAAAGGGTGATATAGTAGGAAAATTCATAATCCATTGAATTTGCCAGAGTGCTGCAGCTAAGCACTGTTCAGCTAGTCTTCCAATAATCTTGCACCATCCAGTTTTTGTTGTGTGTCCTGCGGTTTTGCACCCCTTTGATCACTTACAGTGTATAACTGAGTCAAGAAAAACATTTCAGGGCCATAGCACTGTGTGGAGGAGCATCTTCTCTGTTCTGTCCTGAGTTGCTCCAGCCATTGTCAATGTCACATTCTCCTAGTGCCACCTCCCCCACTTGCTTTACTATGGTGTGTACAAATCATATCTCTACTCTCCTCCTCTCCATTCTCATTAAAACAGTCTCATATTTCTAACTCTGTCCTCATTTACAAATCCTTTATTCTCTTCTTTATTTTATTAACCTCAAGTTGTATCTGTTCTACCAGGTTTACTTCTCTTTCTCCAGAACTGTAAAGGGATATTGCAAATGTAGCTTTATTGTGTGCCCTCTGCATTGGAAGGATGGCTGCAACACCTATGGATTTCATGACTTACACTTTGCACCTCAGAATTGCGGTGGTGGTGCTGCGGTAGCATTGTCGTCTCACAGTAAGATATTGTCCTGTTCGATTCTCAGCTAGAGCGTCTTCTGTGTGGAGACATGCGTGAATGGGCGTACCTTTGTTGAAGGTTGTGCGTCAGGGCTGGCAAATCAGCACGTAAAAATTTACTGCCAATCATTAGCGGACCAGAGTTCCACTGTGGCAACCCCTAACCGGGAAAAGCCAAACGATACAACGACGACACTTTGCACCTCAGAGTTCTACTGGCCTTCACCAATACACTTTCCAGACACAGTGCAAGAGTCAGCTCCAAGGTGATTTCCACCACAAAATCCCTTTCTTCTGCTGTGTTACTTAGGACCATCTAGCAAGAATGCACACTTTCTTTCCAATTCTTTCTCTTAAGTATGCAATCTTGCACATTTTACATTAAATGCTAAATACTCTGTCTTTATCCACAGTGCAAATCACAGTCTCTCTCTCTCTCTGTCTCTCTCTCTCTCTGCAGACAGACCCCGTTTACAACTTCTACAGAAATCTTTATATTATCAGTATACTACTGAGTTTTACTTCCCAAACCCAGTTCAATACACAGTGCAAATATAATAAGCAGGATTGGTTCTAGCTATGAGCACTGTGACATTTCACTGGCTACTGACTTTTGTCTTGTGTGTTCACTTCCACAAGCACTCATTGTTTCAGATCATATAGTTGGTTTCCACTTCACTCTATTATATTCTTTCAGCTTACTGCCAAAGTCTTGTCAAAAGGCATGTTGAAATTCAGTTACACAGCATCCACAGAGCAACATGTAATGTAGTAAAGTCAGTAGTGATCCTGTCAAAGAACTGAATCAGGTTGGCCCTGCAAGATTTCTAATGTATGAAGCCAAGCTGTTCTCTTCCCTTTTAATACAATGCTACAGTTCTTAATCTCAAGAAACACATCTTTAAGCTAGAACTGTTACTCAAGGGGAAAAAAATCTTAAAATTGCTGATCACTTTCATCTGAAAATGATTCAGAGAGTTTGCTTCAGCAGTTTTAAATAAAGTGTTTTTTTCTTGAGTAGCTGCAGAGTTAATGGTCCCAGCTTACAGATGTGTTTCTTGTTTACAGACTGAACTGACATCTTAGCAGCTTTATTTAAAGTTTTGTTTTCATATTTTAATTAGTAATCAAATAATTTATTGGCTTTTTGCCTTGCGGCTGCACAGTTATGAAGGATGTTTCCCCAGCTCCTGACCTGCCTGACTTCAAAAATCTCTTGCTCCTTAAGTCCAGTAAGGTGACCACTCAGCTCTCAGCCTCTAATGCTGCTGTCAAGGTCTATCTGACTGGCTGCACTAAGTAATTCTGTCTGCCACTTACGTTTATATGCAAGATAGAATTTCACTTAGGAAAAACAAGTAAACTGCATTGTTTCTTAGATGCAGTGGAAAGCCAAACAAAAAGAACCTAGACTAATCGGACAGCAGTTTTAGAATGTACTACTTCAGCAAGATAGATCAGTTGATACAAATCTCTTTGATCAATGACTGCTAATGCCAGTATCTCATTGCCAGGATTTGCATAAACGTGGCCAATGACAGAGTGGAAATCAGAGCCACTGGTCATCAGCTGTTCCTTTATTCCTCTAAATCCAACACAGCTGCTATACATATATTTGTATATTCACTCCAGTCTCAGCCTGGTTAAAACTTCTTTTTCTTCAAACTTGCCACCTAGCCTTTTTCTGACCCCTAGATTAAGCTGTACAGAAATTTTCTTCACAAGATAGTTGAGCTAAACATACTTTTACTTCACAATACAGCAGTAAAATCCAATCCAAAGTTGCAGCACTTAACCACTCCATCAAATAAAAATAACTAAATAAATAAATAAATACATACATACATACATATATACATACATACAATAAAATACTCACCCAATGCTCTGCTTACTATGCAGATCCATCAGCACAAGGGAACTAGTAACTGAAGACATCTCAGCATGTAGAAAGCACAAGTAAATATATTGTAAAGTGTGCAATGTCAGCATGGTAGCAGCACTACCTATGCAAATAATTGACTAGAACCTCACTCACTGATTGGCTAAACTGCCTGCTGTCACTGACATCAGACAGATTAGAGGTGGTGCTTCCAGTTTTGTTCTCAGTTTCAGAATGCTAGCAGTTAAACGTGAAGGATGGAAATATTGCACTTTTTTTAACTTGAAAACAGGCAACGAGACGGATAAGGATGGCAATCCCTGAGGGTGCAGGGCCCAATTGGACCAAATAGGTTTAATTGGCATAAGGCTGGCTGTGATCATGGCATGTGGCTCATGCCTGACTGGCAGGTCTTCAGTACTGCCTAACAGTTTGTAGCCAGGGCGGGCAGTACTCAGGATACTGTTACCATTCCACTGCATTCACATCTACAGGCAGTGTACAAGTCTACAAGTACAACTAACAATGCTTCTTTGGGATGTGGGAGAAAACTAGAGCACCTAGTGGAAAACCCAAACAAATATAAGGATGGCTTGTAAGCTCTGTAAAGTGACTCAGAGAACAAAGAGCTGTGAGGAAGCAGCATTAACTGCTACATACTGGGCCAGATTCAGGAAGCCTCCGTGTAAGAGTTATAACTCTTACACGGAGGCTGCAGTTAAACTGTGTGATGTCAGCATGTCATGCATATGCATGAGGTGCATGAGGCATGCTGAATCACACCAGTAACTCTTACACGGTCCGTGTAAGAGAGTAGAAGCGTGTCTGTAGGCTAAGCTCTGCAAGTGGACACGCCCCCGGAAAACTAGAATGGCTGAAAGTAAACAGCCACGAGAAAGGCCATGAAAATGTGCATAAACACACTATACAACACATGCCCCGACTGGCCATCAGTGTATAAAGTGAAGAGATGTCATAAAAGTAAATGAAAACCTTTTTTTTTTTTGTTAAACCCGTAAATGTTTGCTACTGTGTGCGGGTGTGCTACTAAGCGCAATCACAGTTAGCAGTCAGGGAAAAGGATATAAGAACTAAATATGCAAAGTAAGCCAAGAAATAATAGCTTAGTGGTAGAGTACCGCCCTATGAGTAGGCAGGCAGGGTTCGAGCCCCTACAACAACCTTTTTTTATTTTTGTAAATAAGCACTAAAAGCCCCCAGACAGTATTGTACAAATGTAAATGTATTCCCTTTTGTAAAATGGAATGAAACAGAGCATATATTTTGAAGTAACATAAGAATAAAAATAGTCAGAAATGTACTGATAGCTAAGCTGCCGTGAGACAGAGTGCCCGTGGCCGAGTAGTGTTTAAAAAGCTGCAAACTGCGTGCCCGTTGCCAAGCAGCAGATAAACAGGCTGAAACTGTGTGCAATTAGCTGAACATGTGTGTCACTAGCCAATTCAGATTTATCCCAGCGCACCGTTTGCGCTCCCACAAGCTAACTGCCAGTGCGCATCGTTAACCTCCGCAAAGCGGCGCAGAACAGGTTTAAAGTGCTTAAAAGTGCTTTTGGCATGTTTGATTGACAGGTCTTCAACTCATTTCTGTCAGGAAAAGCAAAAAGCAGTTGCTAGATTCGAACACAGGATACCATGCACTAGAGTCAAGGAACTAAACCACCAAGCCATGACAGCAATACCTAGAAAAGCAGAAATAGCATATATATGGGATAAAACCCAGAATGGAGCATGAGAAAGCATTTTCAGTGAAGTAGATACAATTCCAAAGCGGCCAATCAGAGAAATGCGGGAAAAGCGGCATATATAAGCCCCATAGGCGGGAATACACAGCATAACTGATTGTAGAACAGACTTGCAGTCAGCATGAGTGGAGTAGGTGAGGGCGTTGCTTTCGAGCACAGCGTTGGGGCGTTGAGGAGTCCAGATACATGGTCTGGCTCCTTGTCCATAATCACGAGGCCCAACTCATGCAGGGCCAGGTCTCATGGGGAGTATATAGGGCTGAGGCGTGGGACCAGTTGGCTCGTGAGCTGACCAGTGCTACTGGCATTCCACGCACTGGTGAGCAGGTCCGTCACCACCATGCGGACCTGAAGAGGCATAAGCAGGACCAATTGAACCGTTGGATCCAGGAGGCCCGGCAAATGCCCAACGCCCCACCACTGAGTAAGTCACATTTTACCCATGTATGTAAGGATTTCAACCAGCTGATACCATGGAGATGTGTAGTCCAATATTATTCCCTTTGTATTACAGCTGCAGGTGTCCGCTCTGCGAATGTCGAGATGCCGCCAGAAGGCTGGTGCGGCTGCGCCACCATGCAGGTTAGTAACCCCACCCAGTACTTGTAAATAAATATTATTATGTACCATGTATCAGAACAGTGCAGTGTATTGATTAAAAGTAATATAATGTGCAAGCAGGAATTGAGCGTCTGCAGGTATGGCTGCAACAAGTTCATCAGTATGCAAGTGTAACTGGAAATATAATTGATAGGATTAAACAGTGCTGTAATACAGATGTCCCATCATTAATTAAATATACTGTAACCTGCAGTATAGTCTCAAGAGTACAGCTTCAGAATCTGAGGTAGTCACATGTCAGATATATCCCCTGTTGAAATGCTGAATCATGACAGAAGTGAGGCTGTTGGAAAGTGTTTGAATCACCACAGGTCTAATATGTGAACAAAGCCTAGAAGTACCAACCTGAACTGTGAAGTTGCAGAATGTATGAGAGTGACAGAAATGCTCATGTATGAGTAAATAAAGTAGTAATAACCCCTGAATATATAAGCCTCAGTGTGTTTTACAGAACTAAATGCATGTGGGAAGTACAAATTAACATCCCAAACTGATTTCAGTGTGTCTGAATCTGAATGTCTAGCTCAAAATCTGTATATGGTGATAACAGTAAACAATTTGCAGATAGAATGAATGATTATCTGACAGACTAAACAGCCATAGTTGTCCCCTGTCCTGTCATCAAAGTGTAGCAGGATGATGTATCTGATCAAATTCAAAATAAGTAGGATAGTGATGTATGTGTAACAGGTGTAGCATGACAGTCAAATAAAGATTATTTTGAAACATCAGCCTCAACTTAATTGTGTATCTATGATAAATGTGAATTAATGTTTAACATATGAATGTGTCATCACTTTCTATCCCCACCCAACCCTGTAATTCCATATAACAACATCCACTAAATAATGGTATGTGAACATTTCATTAATCATGGACATTTGTCCGTTCCAAACATATATGCATGTCTGTTCGTGCATGTGCCCTGTTCATACCTGCAAATCGATGGCCTGTTGCCATTAATCAACCCTGCATGTCGTTTGACTGTGTTTTGCTGTTCAAATAATGCATGTGATATTGATATGCCCTTGTTCAATGGTGTCCATATCTGGGTGTTTGTTTGATGGGAATACCAATGCATGCTGTTACAACTAATCTGAATGGAATAAAATGCCACTAACCCAAACTAACATAACTACTCACAAACCTAGAGCGCTTGGGAAGGCAGGTCCCAGCGGACCCACCTCTCCCACCTCAGCTGGTGACTGCACCTGGCACTAGTGCCCAGGCGGACCCCCTCCGGTGGCCCTGTGCCACCGGGTGGAAGCGCTGCAGGGGATGGGGCCCGTCCCCTCTGCAAGTGTGGCGGAGGGTTCGTCCACTCACCCTCAGCGGTGTCCGGTCTGTAGTGCGTGGGAGATCCAAGACACTGTTCTTGGACCCCTCGCCAGCTCGAGGCTCGTGTGGCACAGCTAACGGCCCCGGCCGTTGCCCGCCTACACAGCCCCAGCACAGCCCGTCCTGGGCTGTGAAGGAACAGTGGCAACTGCCTATGGGTGGGGATATCAGTTCCACTGTTGCCATCTGTGGGCTCGTGCATCTCAGATATCCCAACCTCCGTCCCGTCAATTGTGTAACCCCCGTGTGTCATACACCGTCCCTGTATCGTCTTGTCTGTCTTGTCTGTTAACCTACCCAACCTACCTCCCCAGCTTTACCGACTTCCTTCACCTGTCATACCACTCTCACCTGTAAAAAAAAAGGGCACTCTGTCCCACAAAAATTACGCCCCATACATAGCTGTCCATGTCGCAGACATGTCCGCTGGACATCTAAACTGTTAATTACAATTGGCTGTACAACAAATATTAATGTTGTCCTGACACCTCTCTCAGAGGTGGAAGGTTTCAAATGTCTCACCAAAATACATAGAAATATACAGCTGTTGCTGCAAAGACATGGGCATCTATGGGCCTTACCTACACCCTTCCTGCAAATCCCACGCTTCTTTCCCTACTGTCTTACCCTCTTTGTGACCCCTTTTCACCACTTTCCTGTCACCCCTTTTCTTTTCTTTCAAAGAAAATAAGCGGGTGTCTTGTGTTAGCGGAGCTCACCGCCAGTCTTGCATCGTGAGCTCAGCAAGCAGCGCAGACCTGGTTTAAAGTGCTTAAAAGTGCCTTTATGGCACTTTGATTGACAGGTCCTGTACTCAGTTCCAAAGTTTGCTAAGAAAAATAAATTCCCACTGTCAGTCTCGAACCCAGGACCTTGGTAACATTAGTCCGTATGACCTACCACTAAGCCATGCCTGCTTTACAAGAACAAACTGCTAAAATAAATATAACATGTAATAGTAGGAATCAGTATAAAGGTAATATAGGAGATGTACTATCCAAAGCATGTTTGGTAGAGTTTTAATGGCCAAATTACTGGATTCCCATACTAGTTCAGTGTGAGCAGAAACAGCACTGCTACCTGTTAGCTTGTACATAATAATGTAAGGTAATGTACATATGTGAAGGTGTGTATATCTACACATACATATATATAAATATATATTAATACATATGAAATATAATCGTAGGTCTCAGTAGCCATACACACTCACTACAGGAAAAAGTTAACATAATTGCTGCAACCTGAATCTGCAACACAGCCTGACCCCTGTGTGACCTACTTACCCTTCTAACTGCTTACAGGTGGCCTCAACACTTTGATTGACAGGTCCTGTACTCAGTTTGAAAGTTTACAAAGTAAAAATTCCCACTGTCAGTCTTGAAACCAGGACCTAGGTAACATTAGTCTGTTTGACCTACCACTAAGCCATGCCTGCTGTGGAAGAGCACACTGCTAAAATAAATATAACATGTAATAGTAGGAATCAGTATAAAGGCAATATAGGAGATGTACTATCAAAGCATGTTTGGTAGAGTTTTAATGGCCAAATTACTGGATTCCCATACTAGTTCAGTGTGAGCAGAAACAGCCCTGCTACCTGTTAGCTTGTACATAATAATGTAAGGTAATGTACATATGTGAAGGTATGTATATCAACACATACATATATATAAATATATATTAATACATATGAAATATAATCGTAGGTCTCAGTAGCCATACACACTCACTACAGGAAACAGTGAAGATATATGCAGCAACCAGAATCTGCAACACAGCCTGGCTCCTGTGAGACCTACTAAGCCCTTTAACTGCTTAAAGGTGCCTCTAGCACTGTGATTGATAGGCCCTATACTCAACCCAAAAGCAGAATATGAGCATACTAGTAGGCCCTACCACAAGACCATTGTAACACTAGTCTGTATGACCTACCACTAAGCCATGACTCTCATACAGGAATATAGTGCTAAATAAGTGGAACATGTAATAGTAGGAATGAAGATAAAGGCAATATAGTATGTCTACTACCCAAAGCATGTCAGGCAGACTTTTATAGTCCCAATTACTGGATTCCCATACTAGAGTAGTGTTAATGGAAACAGCCCTGCTAATTGTTAGCTTGTACCCAATAATGTCAGCTAATGTACATATATGAAAGTATGTATATGTACACAGATATATATATATATATTCATATAGCAATACATATGACATATAGTTGTAGGTGTCAGTATGCATACACACTCACTACAGGGAACAGGCAAGATAAATGCAGCAACCTGAATCTACAACACAGCATGAAGCATGGGAGATGTACTAACCTTCACACTCACAGAACACTGTCAACAGCATACCAGCATGGTCCACGCCCTACAATCTGAAAGGGCAGCGCCTATCTCACATACCCTTTTATAGCAGTGTCCTGAAATCACAGTGAGACATGCAATTAGTACACACCCAGCTGCTTGCAATTAGCAAATGCTGCCTTACAATTGGTGCAGAGGCCATCACATGGATCCATGCAGATACCTACAAAAGTATTCAGTACCCACACTCCACTCATGCAATACAGTCATTGCACTAACCGAATGAGAAAGAGAGAGAGAGAGAGACAGAGAGAGAAAACAAAATATACTGACAGCAAGCAGCAAAACAGCAGCAGCAGCAGCAACAGCAGCAAAATACAAGCAGCACGACTGACTCACCAAAGGCTGCCACAAACACAGGTAATGCAAAGTAGCAGGTTAATCCTGTGTATACTGTGACACCTCAAATGTATCATAGTTCACTATCAATAGGTATGTCCATGAGATAGGTTGTGTGTAGATAGTCATGAAATATAAACATATGTAAAATTGTTGTACATGTGGGCCATAACTAACACTTCCATAGCTTAGAACACAAGGCCAGTTGTGCATATGATGCAGTAGTTCCCAGGGTCAGTAGAGGTTCCTCCTCATTGGTGTGGGACCACTGTGTATGTATGGCACTGTTCAGGTACATATCCTGTAGTATGGCCATGGATTAATATCAGTCTGTCATGTGGTGCTATGTCCTCCAGGGGTGAATGTAGCACACATCCAGGGATACCATTCCGTAACAGTGATGATATGTGTTCTGCAATGATGAGGGTGGCTCTCACCTGGACATGTGAGAGAATAGGGAGGTTACATTCATCTGGGATAACTAATAACACGTGTGTAGGACAATGGGGGGGGGGGGTACCTGCACCTAAACTGTCTGCAAAATTGTTGGCAATATCTGTGCATTTGGTGAATGTGAAGCAACTTAACACTGCAGACAACAGATGCCTTCCGTCATGTGAATCTGCCCTGTGCTGCAGTAGCCTCCTACTATTGTTATACAATATGCCTGTATCTGTAGTCCACTGGACAGGATTAATAAGTGGTGTGCAGTTGTTCTGGGTTAGATAACTGTGTGCACAGTACATGCAGTATGTGGGATGTCTGTGGTAAGCATATGCAAATGTGCTGGCGGTGTGTGTTGTGGCTTCCACTGGCCCAGTGGGCTGCATGGATAGCATCACTGTCATAACTACTGAATAACTGTGTAATTACATGCATACATAGCAAGGTAGTGTATTGTGCTTGTGGTGTTGTTCAGATATGTATATCCAGGCTGAGTAATTTGTGTCCACATCACAGGGTTGGATGGCAGCACACATCCAGTATGTATGGATGAACACCCAGAATGTGTCACACGTGTCACCTGTGCAGGCGTATCTGGCCATTACCTGTGCATCCCCACAACACACACACATGCAACATATGGCAGAAGTACTATAGCAGTACACACATGTTCATAGGTTCATACTAGGCTATCTGCCGAGGGCATTTACAAGACTAGCCCATAGTTCTGTGGCTTACGCCACCCCTTTAGTATGGGGAACCATACCCATTATTTTGCTGTGCCTCTGTCGAGCAGTGACACTGAGGTAATCCCTGGGGTATATCTGCGATCTCCCATCCATTGGTCAAGATTTCTCTAGAACAAGGCCATCGAGGTGCTCTGCCTCACATATACCGTGATTTTGTTCCACAGCATAGGGAGTCTTTGGTTGATGAATCTATCCCTCCAGCATGTCCTATTAATAGCCGTGTCGAGGTTTAAGTCTCCTGGCCTTGTGGCTCTGATGGATCTAGATTTTTTTAGGTGAAGCATATTCATCAAATCTGGGTCTGACATGGCCTTGTATGTTGGGCAAAGGTCACCTCTGAGCAAGCGGTGGCGACTGACTACAACATACATGGACATGCTGGAGGGCAAATTCCTAACTGAGAGGCTCCCTTTACTCTGTAATGAGCTCGAACAGTTGAGAATGAACAGTTCATAGGTTCATACTAGGCTATTTGCCCTAGGGCATTGGTAAGCCCTAGTAGAATGTGTTTGTCTTTGCCACCCAATCACAAGTTATGCTGCTATGCCCTTGTCCGACTTTAGTATACTATGCCTCTGTCTAACAGTGACATAGAAGTGATACCTGGGGTACAACTATGATCTCCATCCACTCATCCAGATTCCTATGGAAGAGAGTCAATGAGGGACTCTGCCTAACCAGTAGTGTGAGCTCATTACAGAGTGAAGGGAGCCTCTCGGTTAGGAATATGCCCTCCAGCATGTCCATGTATGTCAGTGCTGAGGTCCAGCTCTCCTGAGCATGTGGCTGTATGGGACTCTGATTGCCTGAGGTACATCACGTTCATTACTGCTAGGTAGGACATGGCTGTATATGGCATGCACAGATTGCCCCTGAACAGGCAGTATGCCACTGAGTCCAGCTGGATTCACTTTACCTGGGCAGCATATGACATCTGTGTGAGCCATTGCATCCCCTTGATGATGTACTGTTGTCCTGTACCAGTTGCTGTAGGTGTCTGGTTAGGTACATCCCAAAAGGTGCATTGTATGCAATTATAGGCCTGATGATGGATGAGTACAGAGGCACAATGACCTCCCCTGCCATACATGTGAATCAGTCATGATTAGCTGGGCTATATAACATGTCTGTCAATCCACGTTGCCCATGTGGTAGACAAATGACAGACTGCTACCATGTTTCTTCCCCAGGTCCCCAACTACGTCTAGTGCAAGTGCACACCCCTCATAAATGATGTGGAAGCCTTCAAAGGCCCAAGGCCTGTTGAAAATATGGACCAGACTGCAGATACCTGTATAGAGGCATTCTGTGGACACATTCAGGAATGCATGGATCATGAAGCCACATATGAAAGCATGACCCAATTCTCCAAAGACAGATGTCCTGGGCACGGACACCAGCCATAAACACACTATACAATAGAAGGATGGCGCCACTACATGATACAACAACCTCCCAAAATGTGAAGGCACCACTGATGAGTATTGGAAGACAACTACAGGCACCCATATGATTGTCTAAGGCCATCTTTGAGAGAGGATTCCACAAGCCACTGAGGATAATCACAAGGCTGCCTGTAGTTATGTTAGTAACCTGGGTGGTACTACCCAGATATGCTCAGAGGTAATACAATATGTCACACAAAATATAAAACACACAGACATTGCCATCATCCTAGTGGACAGGTTCAATGCTGCCTTCTCTCCCACCACACCAAAAGGGAACATATGTCTCGCATCACAGTGCTTCCCCCCCCTGACATCACAGATGCTCAGGTAAGAGATGCCCTTCCCAAAGCAGTAAACACTGCATCAATGGGACCAGACAGTGTCCCAGGCTGTGTCCTACATGAACCACAAGAAGAGCTACACCCAGACATAACACCACTGTTCAATCCCAGCCTTAATACATGATATGTGACCAGAGAGTGGCATACAGCAACAGTGGTCCCTCAACATGCAGGTGGTGCCGTCACGGATCCTGGACACTACTGCCCCATATGTCTGACTAGCTTTGTCTGCAAAGCTATGGCAAGAATCATCAAGAACCTCACATATCTAGATATTGTGGACCTACAGACATGTCACCATACACAGTTTGGCTTTGTCAATGGCAAATCCTGCCTATCAAACCTGTTTGCTTTGTTTGAAACAGTCACCAAGGCCACTGTCAAGGGGTAGGAGGTCCACACAGCCTACCTGGACCTTGCATAAGCCTTGGATACAATACCCCACTTGTGCATTCTAGGAAGCTCACCAGTGTACATATTAACCCCTATGTCACTATGGGTATTGCACAGTGGCTCAAGGGCAGAACACACATGGTAGAATTGCTGGAGCCATGTCAGCCTCCAACCTGGTACAAGTGGTGTCCCACAAGGCAAAGCCCTAGGGGCTGTCATGTTCATTATATATTTGTCATAGGTACAGGCCAACATGGAAGTACTGTGGCTCAGCACGTCACAGGTGACTGCAGACCGAACACCATAATCAACTCAACAGCTAACACACGCATCCTCCAAAGGGACTCTTGCAAACACACGACTTGTGCCACAGCCATGGCCTCAACATGAATGACAGAAAGAGTATAGTCATCCCTTTGTGAAACAGTAAATGACCACAATGTACCACATATGTGTTAATCCAGTAAGTGCAGACCTAGGAATTATGGACCTTGGGGTGCATGGGTTGATAGCATCCTACCATTTGACAACAACATGGACAAAGTGGTTAGGTAAGCATGTGATATGGGCCACATCATCATGGGATCCACATGTAGGCCAGGGGAGGACATTGTGCCCTTTACTCATCCCTCATCATGCCCATAATTGACTATGATGAACCTGTCGGCATGCACCTTACCAGACACCTGCAGCAACTGGGGCTACCACATATGTACCTCGACAAGGTGATCAAAGTGCTCAAACAGATGCCACATACTGACTGGTTAAAGTAGCAGCAGCTCTACTCAGTGACATACTGCCTCTTCATAGGCAATCTGTGCCTTACATAGAAGGCCAGGTCATACCCTCACGTAATGGCCATGCTGCATCTCAGAATATCCAGATCCCACCAGGATACACGCTGGAAATACATGAACTTCAGGAGTGATATACATAGGACATGGTGGAGGGCACATTCACAACTCAGAGGCACCCTTCATTCCTGATTATTATCCCAATAGAGGTTAGGCGGACTGACTCAGTGACTATCCTCAAGAGCGATATTAATGACTGGATGTGACATTGTAGGGTTACCCTGGGTATCACTTATGTGTCACTGTGAGAAAGAGGCACAGTATACTAACCTTGGAAAAGGGCATAGCAAGACAGATTCACAATGCATGTTGAAAGGCACGCACATTCTGGCTAGGTGGATACATGCCCTGGGCAGATATCCCTGTACGAACCTATGGACCTATGTCTCTTTTTCACCATTGGCCCTATGTGCTGTCAATCACCAATGTAATCTCAATACTCTGGTAGCATGTGCAAAGGTCAGTTGTCAGTCACCTCTATGGTACAGTTGTGGAATATGTGTGTCATGTAGTAATGTCACAGCTGCCACATGTACACAGTCAACCCTATCCCCTACCCATTGATGTACATCACATGTATGAGATGGAAACACATGGCCAAACTGTAACAACAACATACAAGTCAGTCAGATGCATGGACACATATGACTCAGTCATTGTCCATGCCACCACAGCTGATGTGGGATGTCACTCACTGGGATACGTGATAGGGAACATGGAAGGGATCACTGAGCAAGTGACACAGGCTGGTAGACCCCTGACCTTGGTTGGCATCAGACCCTCACCAGGGATTCCGACAAATTACTGAATGCTAATGAATAAGTGTATCTACAACACCCTAGCTGAATGGTTCTTAGCATGCAGTCACTGCATTGCTATGGAATACTGTCTTACCACTCCCACAACAGGTGAAAACATGCAGCTCCTGTACATTAACAACATGTAGACCTTATGCCCCAGACCAGGTGTGCATCCCTCACTACTAGGCTGATAGCATCTACATCTCACACTGTATATACACATCCCACATGCAGCATCTGCACAGAAGACCACGGTCATAATGTTACCCTGTGCAAATACCATGTATTCACATGTGGCAGGCATCACACATGGTAACTATTGAAAGTCACAGGTACATATGTGTATTTGGCACACACATACATCATGTGTTCATTGCCATAACCGGTGTAATCAATGTCATGCATTATTGTGAGGGACAACCCACATACATGGGCATTCTGTGTGTGCACAACACACATGGCATGTCTGTAATCAAAAGCCATACATAATTGTGATATCGTTTAGAAATGGGTATGTGCATCCTGTAGTGTGTTTTCCCAGTTGCCAAAAGGGATATATCAATCATACACACTTACCCCCCTACACACACACTTGTCATGTGCCGGATTCAAACCCCTACCTAACTATGTTAAGACACTAGAGACCGACGCATTAGCGCAGTGCACTATTCGCATTACTGGGGAATGTCCTTTCCCCTGATATACTTATAGGGTGCTGACATCATCAGAGTTTAGAAAGTGGACTGATCATCCTGTGGTGTGTTTTCCCAGTTGCCAAAGGGATGTTTCTTTCATACCCACACTTACCCCCTTCACACACACTTGTCATCTGCCGGATTCAAACCCCTACCTAACTATGTTATGACACTAGAGATGGATGCATTAGCACGGTGCGCTATTCGGATTACTGGGAGAATCCTTTCCCTGATATACTTATAGGGTGCTGACATCATCAGAGTTTAGAAAGTGGAATGATCATCCTGTGGTGTGTTTTCCCAGTTGCCAAAAGGGATGTTTCTTTCATACACACTTACACCCCTTCACACACACTTGTCACCTGCTGGATTCAAACCCCTACCTAACTATGTTATGACACTAGAGATGGACGCATTAGCACAGCGCGCTATTCGGATTACTGGGAGAATCCTTTGCTCCAATATACTTATAGGGTGCTGACATCATCAGAGTCTAGAAAGTGGAATGATCATCCTGTGGTGTGTTTTCCCAGTTGCCAAAAGGGATGTTTCTTTCATACACACACACTTACCCCCTTCACACACACTTGCCACCTGCTGGATTCAAACCCCTACCTAACTATGTTATGACACTAGAGATGGACGCATTAGCACAGCGCGCTATTCGGATTACTGGGAGAATCCTTTGCTCCAATATACTTATAGGGTGCTGACATCATCAGAGTCTAGAAAGTGGAATGATCATCCTGTGGTGTGTTTTCCCAGTTGCCAAAAGGGATGTTTCTTTCATACACACTTACACACACTTACTCCCCTTCACACACACTTGCCACCTGCTGGATTCAAACCCCTACCTAACTATGTTATGACACTAGAGATGGTCGCATTAGCACGGCGCGCTATTCGGATTACTGGGAGAATCCTTTGCTCCAATATACTTATAGGGTGCTGACATCATCAGAGTCTAGAAAGTGGAATGATCATCCTGTGGTGTGTTTTCCCAGTTGCCAAATTGGGGAAAGGCAGTCCATACAACCTACCTTGGCCTTGCTAACACTTTCAACACAATACCCCAGGTGGGTGGAAAAGACTCTCACAACTGAAATGTAAACCCATATGTCACAAGATGGGTTCTTTCATACACACTTACACACACACTTACCCCCCTTCACACACACTTGCCACCTGCTGGATTCAAACCCCTACCTAACTATGTTATGACACTAGAGACGGACGCATTAGCACGGCACGCTATTCGGATTACTGAGAGAATCCTTTTCTCCAATATACTTATAGGGTGCTTACATGATCAGTGTCTAGAAAGGGGGACGACCATCCTCTGGTGTGTTTTCACATTTGCTAGGGGTAACATTTGGACCAAGTGTGTGAGCATGCCCAGTTCAGCCTTCCTGTGGCATGTTGTGTGAAAGATGTCTCATTTATCTAAGTGTGTGAGCATGCCCAGTGTGGGCTTTACATATGTTGAACTCTGCAGCCCATCACATTTGTGGATGAGTGTGACCTTCAACAAATACCTCCAGTTTATGGTTGTGTGTTCTGTGCCATGTTGTGTAGTTACTGTCCAAATGCTTTTGTGTGAACAAAACTGGGAGTATACTGTGCCTGCAGGTTTTGCATGGGATACTTTGCACACAATTGTCAACATCCGTTCATACTGACCTAACACTGTAGCACTGTCTAGTGTAGTGTTTCAGTACTTTCACTGTGGTGGTCAGTATCCTGGGCTTCAGTCCTATCACTGATTTACATTTCCATAGTGTGCACAACAGGCTGGTTAAGGTCCAGTTGTGCACATCTGCACAAAGGCAGTGCCTCTACAGACCCTGTTAATTGCTGCCCCATAAGCTTAACAAGTGTAGTCTGCAAATCTATGGAGAGGATCATAATTGAGCTCATAAACAAAGATATAGGGGACATGCAGACATTGTACCCATCCCATTTTGCCTTGGTCAGGGGCAGATCATGCCTTTTGTACTGGGTTGACATCTTCAAATTGGTCACTTAGGCCATTGTTGGGGAAAGGCAGTCCATACAACCTACCTTGGCCTTGCTAACACTTTCAACACAATACCCCACTCAGGTATTGTGGAAAGACCTCACAACTGAAATGTAAACCCATATGTCACAAGATGGGTTGCAAACTGTCTTAAGGACGGGACCCACAGGGTTAGAGTTGCTGGCACTATGTTAGACTCCAGGCTGGTCACAGGTGGTGTCACACAGGGCTCAGTCCTTGGCCACCATTGTTTGTCATGTACTTCCCATGAGAACAGGCCAACATGGGAGGACTTTGGATGACAATGTTAGCAGATGAGTGCACACTGGGCACCATAGTGGACAGTGCATCACACACAGATATCCTTCAGAAGGGACTCACAGTAACTGATAGCTGGTGCCAGGGCCATGGCCTGAAGTCAGAGTGCACAACATGTGTAGACATACCCTTCAGGAAAAGCAACGTGACCCCAAGCTACCATATTGGTGGCAATCCTCTAAGCACAGAGGAGGTTATCACGGACCTGGGGACCCAGGTTGACAGTCGCCATTCTTCTCAGACTCACATTGCTAAAGTGGCTAGGAAGACCTTCTACATTGCCCATCTGATAAGGATGGGATTCACATCCAGATCTAGTGGGTCATTGTTCCCCTGTACTCTTCAGTTATCAGACCGGTGATCAAGTCATATGCCCTATTCTGGCTGTATCTCACCCAACATCTGCAGCAATTGGAGACACCCTGACTGTCCCCACCTAAAGGATCAAGGAACCACAACAGCTGTCATATGCTGCCAGATTGAAGACACTCACACTCTATTCACTCACATACCGTCTGCTTAGAGGTGACATGTGCCTGACATGCGAGGCCATGTCCAAACAGAGATTAATGGACATGCTCCACCTCAGACTCAGAAGATCCACCTGAACCACTAGTGCAGGTGACTGACACCTTAGCAGGGATGTATGTTGGACATGTTGTAGGGATGGAGTTATCACTCGGAGACTCCCTATGCTGTGGAATACAATCCTGGTCCATTTGAGGCAGAGCACCTTGCTGGCTGTGTTCAAGAGGTATCTTGACCTAATGCTAGTCGGAGAATGTGTTTGTCCATCAACACATTGTAAGCGTAGTTTGACATGTCATATGTCTTGTTTAGTATACTGTGCCTCTGTCTACCTGTGACATAACATTGATACCCAGGGTAAACCTCCCATCTCCCATCCACTCATTAGGATTCCTGTTGAGGGACTCAACCAGTGTCTTTATGGACAACCTGTAGTGTTAGTTTACTCATGTGTGGGGTGGCTTCTGTGTTTTGGATAATGCAGTACAGCCTGTCCTATATATGTCAGTGCTGGGGTTCAGGTCCCTCATGTGCATATCTCCTGCCATTCACATTGTACAAGGTGGCATGTGCATTTCTGACAGCTTGGACATGGCTTTCTACATCAGGCACAGCTTGTGTCTGGGTGGCCAGCATGGCAGTGTGTGTAACTGCATTCTGTTTAATCAGGCGACACATTACATGTGTTCCAGCTCTTTGATACTCCTGGTGAGGTACTGTTGTGGACTTTACAGTTGCTGAATCTATCTGCTGAGGTACACCACACAGGCGCTGTTGTGGTCATTTGTAATGCTGCTGAAAGATAACTGCAAAACCACAATGACCTCCCCTTAGCTAGATGTCATAACCCTCATGATTAGGTTGGTATATGGATTGTTGCTGTTAACCCTACAGCCACATTTTTGTCCAATGCAGGATATCTATCACCTTGTGTCCCCATTCTGGCATTACATGTTAGGAATGTCATGGGTCGACACCTATGTGGGAATTGGTGGTCACTTACTGGATTATCCACAGAGGCTGACTATACTGTTTTCACCATTTAACATGCTGACATGGCTATGGCACCAGCTGTCTGTTTCTATGTGGCCCTTTTATGGGATGCTTGTGTCAGCTGGTGTATCAGATATGTCAGGCGGCTTGTTGTCCTCTACAAACATGTTCCAGCACAGTCCTTACTTGTTGGCCTGTACCTATGGGTCATATATACCAGATGGTGAAGGTCCCAGGACCAAGCTTTGTGGGATGCCTGTTATATGTGGTTTGTAGTCTGACATGGCTGCTGCATGTCTGACCATGTCAGTTCTGTCGTTGGTCTGGTTTGCAACCCTCCCATGACATTGGGGTGTATATATCAGCTGGTGAGCAAATCTATCACGGAACACATAGGGTATTGTACAGAAGGCTTTGCAAGGTCCGGCTACACTGTGTGGACCACATTGCCCTCATCACTGACTTCAAGTACTGTTTCAACTGAGTCACACATGTTTAGGGGTGGGGTCTGCACTTTGTAAACCCACACTGGGTAGGGTCGGGTGTCAATAGATCCACAATATCATTATGTCTGTGGTACATGCTGGTCCTTTCCATAGCTGTGCAGACCAAACCTCTCATGAATCTGTGGTGGTTGTTTTTCCTATCCATTCAGGAGACACCTTTGTTGAGAACACCCACTGTTGTTGTACACTGCTCTTTGGGACGTACCCTGTGGTAAGGGTGACATAATGTCAGGGAGGCGGCAGTCTGCTGGGGAAGGTATTTGGCATTATGGGGGGGGGGTTTGCACTGCACATGTCAGGATGTATGTTGGCCATACCTGTGTGTGTCTGGTATGTTGTTTGTAATATCGGTGTGATCCGGAGCATATCCAGGAATCAACAACATGCTTACTACCATCATTTGCAACAGCCTTGGGGTTATCTGTAGTGTCCTGTACAATCTGTATCATAATGGGTTCATACTAGGCTACTACACTAGGGCATCTGTAAGCCTGCATGTCCATTTTGTTTGATGGATTCTGGGGAATTGTTTACACCTGTGTCAGTGCTAGTATGATACCAGGGGTATAGTGACAAACAGCTCAGAAGCTGACTTCACACTTCTTCGGACTGAGATGGTATCCATTAAGCCCACTGGGCCAGTGGAAACCACAACACACAATGGTGACTCCTGCACAGACACTTTCTACGGACATCTCCGAGTAAGCATGGACCATGCAATCACAAATGAGAATGACACCTTCACCACCAAGGGAAAGTGGCCTGTCTGGTGGACCCCAGCCATAAACAAACTGTATAACAGATGAAGGATACTAATGCAAGACAGAGCTACATCTCCAGAATGTAAGGCAGCTGTGATCAGCAGTAGTAGAAAGCTACATTCTCACATAAAGACACCCAAGTTCAACTTGGGGACATAAATCACCACAGACGATGAAGGTAACCACACTGCTTTCTTCAGTTATGTCTGGCCTGGGTGGGAACCCTCATATATGCTCAGATTTGGTACACAACAACTTATATCCCAGGGACCTGACAGATATTACTGACACCCTGGCAGACCAGTTCAGTGCAATGTACCCCCTCCCTCACCCCAAGACATGATAGTTATCACAGCTGTATGTAACCTCACTGTCATCCTGGATGTCCATGTGAGAGCCGCAGTCAGCAAAGACGAGTACACAGCATCAATGGGACCTGATGGTATCCCCAGTTGCATGCTATGTGAACTACAGATGGAGATAAACCTGTATATGCAGATCCTATTTAACCTTAGCCTTGCTACAGGATCTGTACCTGAACACTGGCGTCACGGCAACAGTGGTCCCACTCCACAAAGGAGATGCCTCCACAGACCCTGGCAGCTACCACCACACAAGCTTAAACAGCCTTGTCTGCAAAGCTTTGTGATGGGTCATTATGGAGCTTCCACACAGAGACATTGGTGTCCTACAGACCCTTGATCACACCCAATTCAGCTTTGTACAGTGCAGATCCTGCGTTTTGCAACAAGTTGACTACTTTGAAACTGTCAGTAGAGCCGTTGATGAGGGCTACACAGTCCACACAACCTACCTGCGCTTGGCTAAGGCCTTTGACACAATACCCCACTCAGGCATCATAGACAAGCTCAACAGCTGAGATATAACACCATATGTCACAGCATAGGTTGCAAAATGGCTCAGAAACAGAACCCATAATGTCAACATTGCAGGTGCCTTGTCAGGGTTGAAGCCAGTCACAAGTGGTGTCCCACAAGGTTGTGTCCTGGGACCTCTCTTATTTGGTATTTACTTTTCAGATGTGAAAGCAAACATAGGAGGGTTGTGGCCGACAAAGTTTACAGATGACTGCAACCTGGGCACCATAGTGAATACATCAGCCAGCACACACATCCTACAGACTGCCGTCACACTGACAGATAGCTGGTGCTGGACTCATGGCCTAAAACTGACTGCGACTGATGTGTAGCCATCCCTTTGGGAGGAACACAGTACCCACAGATCTGTACATAGACAGCAACCCAATGAGTACAGGAAACAAATCAGACAGCTGGGGACACATGTAGATAGTGACATCTCATTTGACACCCATGTTGCCAAAGTTGTTTGACAGACTTTCTATCTTGGCCACCTTATCATGGAGGGTATTCCATCCAGACCATAGGAGGTCATTGTACCACTATACTTCTCCCTTATCAGGCCCATGCTTGAATACAACGCCCCATTTGGTATGTACCTCAACCAGCACTTGCAGCAGCTGGAGAGACCCCACAAGTACCTTACCATGACAATCAGGGATCTACAACACATGTCATATACTTCCAGAATAACTAAAAACAAGCTTTTTTCAGTGTCATACCACATACATTACAGGTGACCTATGCCTGACATACAAGACCATGTCGATCAGGATTTGGTAGACATGCTCCACTGCAAGCAATCCACATCCACCAGAAACATGGGAGCTAAAGATTTGAACCTCAGCACATACATGTATAGGACATGCTGAAGGGACAGAGTCATAACTCAGAGGCATCTCACACTCTAGCAGAGTATCCCAGTTCATGTTAGACAGAGTACCTCACTGACTCTCTTCATGAGACATCTGGACAGCTGCATGTGGACAGGGGCACAGACTGGACAGAGGCATAGTCACATTATTCAATTATGTAAGGTGGTCATAATGTGTCACTACTAAGTCAGAGGCACAATATTTCGTATCTATGCAGTACACATATTACCACTATGAGGGGTGGCAATAGCAATATTCATCAGGGACACCCTCACCTCATGGTTGGTGGCAACACACGATGCATTGTACACCATCCGGGTGCAATTAACCATAGGCAAGACTGCTCTGAAGTTTGTAGCATGTTACAGGCCATCCTCTGAAACTCAGGTACCTCACAGAGCTTTCATGAAAACAGTGGCGGGATACATGTACCTGCAAACACCATCACACTGGGTGATCCCAAATATCCAAATATAGACTGGGATCAGTACTACAGCCACAACACTCTAGCCCACAGGTTCCTAGAGTTCATACACTCACATGCCATGGAAGAACTAGTCACCATGCCCACAAGAGGAGACAACATAGTAGATCTCATCATCACAAACATGGGCTCACAATGTTCAACACCAGAGGTATACCCATCATTGGTGAGATCAGATCATGACCTACTCTCAGTGGAAGTCCACATCCCACCTCCACCCCAGATAGAAAAGACCACAGTGCAGAACCTCTCAGAAGCCGACTACACACTTCTAATGACTGTTGTGGTCTCTTTCAAAGCCCCCAAGCCAGCAGACACCATTACCCAAGCCACTGTATCACTTACAACTGCCTTCTACCAGCACCTTCAAGACTGCATGGATGAGGCAATCCCAAACAAAACACAGACTTGTTGTACCAGAGGCAAGCGTCCAGTGTGGTGGACCTCAGCCATAAACAAGCACTACAACACAAGGAAGGAGGTACTACAAGATAGAGCGATATCCGTGGAAGGGTAGACACCCCTGCTCAATATAGGTGAAACACTGAGTTCCCCATGAAATCATCCAAGGCGAATATTGGGAGTAAACCCACTAAGGGCTCACGGGACAACAATGAGGCCTTTTATAGATCGTTACACACCTGGGAGGAAACTCCCAGATATGCTCAGAATAGGCTCAGAATGCTGTAAATATCACTGAACCTACAGACATTGCCAACATGCTGGCTGACAGGTTCAGTGCAGATTTCTCCACCCACCCCTCCACCACAACTGGAGAGATATGTATGAAAGAGGATTGTAGCCCCCCAAACATCTCAAATGCTCAGGTGGGAACTGCTCTATCCAAGGGAAAGGACGCAGCATCCATGGGACCAGATGGTGTCCCTGGTTTTGTGCTCCATGAACTCACTCAAGAATTAAACCCGCAGTCAGGGCAGCTGTATGATCTTAGCCTCAACTCAGGATATGTTCCCAAGGAGTGGCATATGTCAATGGTGGACCCACTTCACATGGGGTGCCTCCACCGACCACGGAAACTACCATCCCATCAGCTTGACAAGCAGGGTCTGCTAAGCTATGGAGAAGATCATAATGGAAGTCATAGATGAGGACATAGGGGACTTGCAGACATTAGATCCAACCCAGTTAGGCTTTGTTGAGGGCAGATCATGCCTTTTAAACTTGGTTGACTGTTTCATAACAGACACCAAGGCCATTGACAAGGGCAAGGCACTCCACACAGCCTACCTTGACCTGGCAAAGGCTTTCAACACAATACCCCACTTGGGTATCATTGAAAACATCACCAGCTTAAATGTGAACCCATACATCACAGGATGGGTTGCAAACCCGCTACGTGACAGAACAGACAGGTTCAGACTTGCTGGTGCCATGTCACACTCCACAACTGTCACAAGTGGTGTCCCACAGGGCTCAGTCCTGGGCCCACTATTGCTCAGCATCTACTTTTCAGAAGTACAAGCAAACACAGCAGGATTATGGCTGACAAAGTTTGAAGATGACTGCGGACTGGGAACCATAGTTGGACACCCATCTGACACAGACATCCTTCAGAAGGGTGTCATAGTCACGGATAACTTGTGCCAGAGCCATGGCCTTACATTACACACTAAACAATGCATAGCCATACCCTTTGGGAAGAACAAGGTTACCACTAGTTCCCATGTAGGTGGCAATCCTCTAAGCACACAGGAGGTTATCAGGGACCTGGGCACCCAGGTTGAGAGTAACCTTTGTTTGACACTCACGTTGCCAGGGTAGTTAGGTAGAACTTCTACATTGCCCACCTCATCATGCAGGGATTCACATCTAGATCCAGGAGGTCATTGTTCCCCTGTACTCTTCACTCATCGGACCATTGATTGAGTGCAATGCCCCATTCAGCATGTATATGACCCGACACCTATGGCAATTGGATGGGCCCACAAATTCCTCGACAGGAGGAGAAAGGGTCTCAAACATATTTCTTATGCTGCCCGACTGGAGGAATTCCAGCTTGATTCCGTGACTTACCGTCTGCTCAGAGGTGACCTGTGCCTGACATCCAAGGCCATGTCCAAACCTGAGTTAATGTACACGCTTCACCTCAAGACCTCTACATCCATCAGAACTACAGTGGCAGGAGATTTAAACCTCAACACAGATATTAATAGGATGTGCTGGAGGGACAGATTCTTCAACCAGAGAGTCCCTATGCTGTGGAACAACATCCTGGTACATGTGAGGCTGAGTACCTCACTGGCTTTGTTCAAGTGAGATCTTAATCAATGGATGGGAGATTGCAGGTATGCCCCAGGGATAACCTCAGTATCACTGCTTGTCAGAGGCACAGCAATATAATGGGCAAATTATCCGTCAGAGTGAAGGTGCGGCAGACTCCACGGAACTCTGGTCTAGGCTTATAAATGCCCTAGGGCAGATAGCCTAGTATGAACCTGTGAACCTGTGAACATAGGCCTGGGGCAGTTGCTGCTATTAGGACAGTGGTCTGCAGCAAGCTATATAGTAGTAGTCAGTTTTAGCCATTGGTGTTTGACCATGGCTAATGCATGTTGCTTCTTGTTGTGGTAACAACAGGGTGTGTGGTTATCCATGCCATTTATTGGTAGTCACCCTCATTTTGTATCTTGTTCCATGTTTTTGCACATGTACATCACTGTATGAGGTGTGACCCTGGTAGTGTCAGGGTGCTGATGTGCGCTTTGACCCTGTTTTCTATTACAGCACTGATATGTGCATTCCCTATACTGTGTGCATTTACACTGCACACATCTTGCTGTTTATACCTTTGCCATTGGGTAGCATTACATCTAGGTTCCTATCCCTTGTGATAGCTATGAGGTGGGTTTGTGTTTTGTGGTTTATGATTGGTGAGGGTGGATGTTAGTCATGGTCCTCAGGTGTGCATATGATACATGGTATTACATTACTTAACACATGGCATTCATGCCTCGGGTGGTGCTGCAGGGCTGCCTCTGTCGGATGCACATACTACACTCCCTGTACATTTGGAAGCAGGTTGTGTCATGTTAGGCATCCCTGTTACTGTATGAGTGAGTCAGAGTGGGTATCAGTCCCAGTGTTCCTACTGACCAAGCATATGTGCTATCGTTGCCTCTTTGCCAAGGCCAGGGCATACTGGGCACGCCTCCTTCTGCCTACTGGGACAAGGTCAGGTTGTTCCTCCTCCAAGTCACCCCTGCCTGTGGTGGCCTTGGCAATGGTGGGGGGATGTTTGGCCCAGCCCTGTGCTGGTCCTGCTGCAGCTGTTTCCGCAGGATCATATTATGTAGCATAGCACATATCATGATCATTTGGGTACATGTAGTTGGTGTGTACTGCAAAGCTCCACCAGACGTGTCCAGACACCGGAACCGTGACTTGAGCAGCCCAAACACACGCTCTATGATATTACGTGTTTGTGCGTGTGCCTCATTATGGCGTTCCTGTTCGGTGTGTGTGCATTTCTGATGGGTGTCATCAGCCACGGCTCAAGTGCATAACCAGCATCCCCACTAGGTGTCCGTGTGGGAAGTCCCCATTGGCAAATGATTGGTACAGCTGCGTCAGATGCCAGATGTGGGAATCGTGGTAGCTACCAGGGCAGCCAGCACACACATTCATTATTATGCCCTGGGCATCACACACGACCTGGCAGTTGATGGAGGGGTATCCCTTGCGGTTAATGTAGACTCTACCCGCTCACCGGCTGGTGCATTGATGCGAAGGTGCGTGCAGTCTATTGCACCCAGAACCTCAGGGTATCCCGCAATTTGGTGGAAGAGACGATATTGCTGGCCACAACCTCACGGTCACTAGGGACATATATATGATCACTGACATGTGGTGACATGGCATCCAGGAACTGGTGCAGTACCCTGGAGGCTGATGCCTGTGATATCCCCATCATATCGCCAGTTGGTCTCTGAAAGGTACCTGTTGCTAGTATTCTTAGGCCAGCACATACCTTGGTTTCCACTGGGATGGGTTCCCCTCTGTTGGTTCTGTGTGTGAGGCGTGGCCTGCACAGCTCAACAATCTGCTGCAGGAGCTCTCTGTCCACTCTATAGCGCTCTACTATCTCCAGCTCATGTAACCCATGGTAGGTGACCCTAGGCCTGTATACTCTTCTCCTTCTCCTCACTCTGGGTTGTCTGTCAGCATCTGCATTATCACCACCCTCGGCAATTCGCCTATGTCTGATTATAACAGCTATGGCAGCCCCTAGCATTTCTGCTCTGAGTTCTGCTTTTTTCAGGTTTCAACTCTGATAGCTTCGTTTCTGGCAGTATCTCTTGTGAGAAACAGCCTGCACTGCTCTTTGTTGTGTTTTAAGTGCTGGGTTGGGCTTCTAGTCTGCCTGTGTAATTGCCTGCTTCTAATTGTTTCCACCAATTAACTTTAGTAGTATCTTCTGGCAGTTTCCTGTATTTTGGTTGTTTCCTATTTCCTCTCTGTTTCCTGAGGGGAGCAATGTGCACACCGGCTTAAACACGCTCACAGTAACTTAAACGCTGTACACATCCCTACACGGTGTTACACGCTACACATCCTTACACGGTGTTAGCTAGGCTGATTCATGCTAAAACGCCAAGACACCGCCTTACACGCGCACGCGCAAACCGTTGTAAACAGTTTGCAACACGCTCCCACATGTTGAACCTGCCTTACAGCGCGCATTACGCCAAGATGCACGTATTTCAAGAAACTTAGAGTGTAGGGATAGCGTATGCCCTCAATTTCTTGACATTCCCAGTGTTCTGTTGGGACACACCTCCCTCCCTGATGTCTGTCTGTCATCTCTTACCTTACATTGCCCTCCAATCTGGTACATTTCTTTCTATCCTTCCCCATGATGTCACCTACCTCTTACTCTGTTCCTCCCCTTCTCTAACTCTTACACGACTCAGAAAGTGCTCATTACTTATGTGGCAGTGTGATTCAGTATTGTAAGCCTCATTTACATAGGATTGCCTAGTAATGCTTAGTTACATATCTTACACGGAGCTTCCCCCCCTTGACAACCACTAAACGGAGGCCATATTGTTTTTGCTCTGCAAGTCCCTCCATTGACTTTCATGTAATACATAAATCCCACAATTGTGGGCTTATAAGCTTCGGTTTTCAGTTTTAGGTAGCGCACCCCGTTTGCGCGGGTGTGCGCTACAGTTAAACACATAAATCCCGTGAAAAAAAAAAGTTATATAACTTTTTTTGCAACACTTTTTCATGCCAATGGCCACATATTTGGCCATTGGCATGCTTAATATAACAAATGCACCCTTTATTTGGAGCTGACATAGCTCCGTTTTTAATTTTGCAGAAATGTACTCAGTTGTCAGCTGAGTACATTTCTGCAGCTAACACGTCCGTTACACGGACTGGTTTGGGCTTCGTGGATCGCTCACATACCTCATTTGCATATCTTGGAGCTGCAAATGAGGTATTGAGCATTTCCGCCTCGATGTAAGAGACGTGTTAGCTGTCTCTTACACGGAGATTTGGGCTGTTGCTGAATCAGGAGGCTTACACGGAGGCTTACACTACTCTTGAACTCCGTGTAAGCCTTCCTGAATCTGGCCCACTGTGTCACTCATTTCAATAATCAAATTGAACAGACATGACAAAAATATTAAGAACAAAATGGTCACGTTTGTCTTTTCAGACAATTTTCACAACTTTTCCTATATTGTTCATGTAATAAAAACAAAATACATTATTAACACAAAATCATAAATCAATACTATCTGTTAAAAGACATTTGTAAGTTTCCTTCTGTTTGCTACAGAAATAGAAAAACATGTTGTAATCGGGTCTACTTCAAAACACTGAATTACTATAACACTGAACCACAAAACATTGAGACCCTAACTTCGAAAGTTCAGAACACTGAAAAGTGAGAACATCAAAAGTGCATAACAATGAAAATTTAAATCATTGAGTTTTATATCATCGAAAGTGTTACATGGTTATGGTTTAAAGTGTTAATTTTGTGGTATCACTTTTAGAAGTTGTATTATGTAGTAAACAAGCATGGCAGATGGTATGTTTTGCGGTTTATGAGAAGTTCTTAGATTGTATAGTAAAAGTTTATTAGATGACAGATGTTACAAAGACATACGTCTGGAGCGGTTCTCCCTAGGCCTCTGCTGAAAATTGGCTTTGTTCCAAGTCGGACGTTCCCGGTTAACAAATGTTAAATAAATAAAATAAATAGATAACGGTTAAGCATTGTTGTGTCTGAGTGATGGATTTAATAGTTTGAAAGAAGTCAGGTTAGTGTTGTGGAAAGTGATAGGATAAGTGAGTAGAGGAATAAGTTTTTATTTTGGCTGTATGTATGTGTTGTCAGGAAAATAGAGGTACATTCATTTATTTATTTATTTATTTATTTTATTTATTTATATTTGTTGACCGGGAGTGTCCGACTGGACATAGGTCCATTTTCAGCGGAGGTCCAGGGAGAAAAGCTCCACAGTTAAAATAAACAGACATTAGTTACATTGGATTACAAAGCAATTAACAATTTACATAGCAATACATGTTTAAGATTTTTGTATATTCTGTATGGAGATTGCAATACAGTGGGGAATGGGAAATTTACCTTGTCTCCACTGTGGTGCGATCTTGGAGTTGGCATATTTAATTTGCAAGGGGTGTGTGGGGGATGTAGGGGGGCTTGCCCCTCTGCAGAAATGTTGAAACAAGTGTAGGTTTAGTTAAGTTTGAGATGAAGGGGGTATTACTAATGTGTGTGTTGCAACATTCGATGTTATGGGATGCAATGATTTAAATTTGCAGTCCTATGTAGTTTCATTGTTCTAAGTTTTCAGTGTACTGAACTTTTGACATTATGGTCTCAATGTTTTATGGTTCAATGTTATAGCAATTCAGTGTTTTGAAGTAGACCCGTTGTAATCATAGTTTTCTTGCAGAATTGATACAACTGTACAAAACTGCAAGGTCACTCTGTGCTCTTTATTGATAATAGTTTGAAGCAGTAGAACAGAATATAGACAATAAAAATGTGTGACAAGTTTGCAGCTGACATTGCCAGATGTTGACCTTCACTGGAGGTTTCCTGCAGTGCTTATTTTATTTAATCAATTTTATTAACTTGGCTAATTCCATCAAAAAAGACATCTTTTCAGAGAGATTCAGTGAAAACATTTCTAATTCTAGAGGCAGTTTATAATTGGCAATCTGCACTCGTAAGCAACAAGTCTTTTATTATGGGAGGATAACAAGCAAATTGCACCTGGAGGGCATCGAAAGGCTAAGACCAAGCCCAGATCTTGGAAGCAAATGATAGCGGTATTGCCCATTACACCACAGGTAAACATATGTGGTCTCCCAACAGAGGAAGTGTAGGACAATGAAAAAGTGTAACTGAAAAGGATTACTGATCACCAAGATCCAAACTCAGATTATTTGCTAGACAGAATGTGCATCTATTGAGGGGTATCTATGACAAGCTTGAAATCAAGCAAAAAAAATAAGTTTTTTTTTTCACAAAATTAAATGTAGGCTCAAAAATGTGGCTAATACCCAAAATTCTGAACAAAAGCTTTCAAAATACTCATCTTTGGGCTCCAGCTAATAAGTTCATAGGTGTGCACTAGGCTAATGACGACTAGGTTCCCTTATAAGCCTAGCCATGCAACCCAAACATGACTCACAAATTTGATTTATATAGATGGTAATTTACTGATTACCTCTGTCCACATTCATAGAAGCCAGACTAAGAGTGAATTTCTGATTACCTATTCATTGGTCCAAGTTGCATTTAAAATGGATAGAGAGGAACTCTGCTTCACATGGGTGGGGAGCTTGCTCCAGAGAATAAGAATTCTCTGAGAAACATATTTCTTTCTCCAACATGTACTATTTATGTTACAAGCAAAATTTAGGACTTTTAATCTAGTAGTTCTGATGCTGGTTGTGCTGTGGATGTGCAAAAGGTTCATCAAAACAATGTCCAGGAATGCCCTATATGCCAGGCAAAGATCACCTCTCAGAAGTCTGTATGATACTGAGTAAAGAGACAGGGCTTTGAAGCAACCAGTGTAGGACATTGTGTTTACTGCCTGTATTCTTTTTGTAAGGAAGCTTTGTGGACATTTTAATTGCTGCATGTGTCTGGTCAAGTACATATCAAAGAGGGCATTATAGTCTATGATGGGTCTAATGAGAGCCAAGTACAGTGGTATGATGACCTCTCTGGACCTAGATGCCACGCCCTTGCTTGTAAGTTGAGTAACATAGAAAGATTTTCATACTAGCTTGGATGCATACTGGTCAAAGGCTAGGTTACAGGAGTTCCCAAATCCCTGCATAGTGAATCAACTTTTAAGGGTGCTTTATTTATGATATAGTTACCCGAGGTGGTAGATTTCCTGAAAGGCTTTGGCACCAAGCATTTGTCTGTATCAGACCTTGCTGAAGGGGGGATTCAATGGCTGCTACCAGTTTGCAATAATCTCTGAACTTGGTCAGCCAAAGGTCTTTGAGATTGGCTTTGACATCCAAGAAGTAGATGCCAAAGATGAGTGGGCCCTGCATAGAGCCCAGGGAGACTCCACTGGTGACCAGACTCATTGTGGGGGTGGCATTACTGATTCTAACCTCATGGGTCCTATCTGTGAGCCAGCATTTTATAAAGGGGTTTAAACCTAGTTCCATAAGTTTGTTGGCAATATCTGAGTGGGTATTGTATCAACTGCTTTAGCTAGATCTAGGCAGGCTGTATGCACCATTTTCCCCTCATCCATTGCCTTAGTGACCTTTTCAAAGAAGTCCACCAGATTCATTAAGCAAGACCTTCCTTTAACAAAGCCAAATAGGGCATTCTGGGATGTTATCAGGGTCCATTGAGACCATATTCTTGGCTTTAGTTAGGACAGCCATTACATTCTCCCTAGTTATAGCTGGAAGGGTTATGTTTTGGGGTACTTTTAAGATGATGGTTGAGGGTTAGAGGGGGATAAAACTGAAACTGAATTTGTCCGCTAACAGGTTTGCTTTATCACCAGGCTCAGTGAATTTGGGACCATTAACTACCAGTTCAACACATTGCTGTGTGCTGCCCTTGAGGCCTTATGGTTATCTTTCACCTGGGAGGCTATCTTAATCTAAAAGTTGGCTTTGCTTGACCTCAATAGTCCTCTTAATTGCCTGTTTACTTTGTTGAGGGAGTTTATATCTTCATGGGAATTAACAATCCTGATTTTTGCCTTAATTGTTTTCCTTTTGTTGTATATCCTGTTTAATTTGGGATCTCATCAGTTTGTTTTGTTTCTAGGGCTAGTCCTGGGCTTACTTCTGGTAGGTGCAGCAGCCTCTCTGCAGTCATTGATATGGCTGTACAGAGTTTCTGAGAGCACTTCAACATATGCTGCTGTGTTCTCTGGGTTTGGAGGGACATTGAACTTTGACAATTCATCACTTAATAAAAGGTAATTTGTCTTGGAATAGTTCCTAACTGCTATTGGCTTCAATGGGATTATGGAGTTGATTTTGATTTTGAAAGAGTCAGCTTTATGGTTGGAACTTATCAGGGAGGATGAGACATTGGGGGAGGGGTGCACATGCTCCCTTATTTGTAAGCACAAGGTCCAGTATGTTTTCAGCATCTAGTGAGCATTTCACTATTTGGTCAAGGCTGTTTGTATTATGAAATTCAGAAATCTCTGTACCTGTACATTTGAGGCTGTGTAGGATCCCCAGTCTATAGAGGGGTGATTATAGTCTCCCATGACACCATGACTATGGTGCAAAAATGGGAAAAAAGGGGTTCTGGATGAATGAATGGATGGATGGATGGATGGATGGATGGATGGATGGATGGATGGATGGATGGATGGATGGATGAATATAGTATTAGGATGGGTGATAAGTGTCTCCAGTAGGTCCAAGTATGCATTGAGAGCTTCTTGAGACATGGATGATGACCAAGCTGGCTAGGATATGGTACAGGATTTTGTCTACGGTGATTTGTACATGGGGGAATTCCAGCCCGTCATCCTGTCTGACCACCATAGAGGTATGCTTGTTATTGATGTATATTCAGACACCTCCTCCTTTAGCCTTTTTCTGTGTAGCTAGTGGTCTAAAAGGGTGGAAGGCATGGAAACCTTGCACTGCCAGGGTAAATTCTGCCACATTAAACCATGCCTATATTCTCAAGTGTGAGGAGGGCTTGGCGTGAGTGTAGTTTTTTTTTGTTTAGGCTTCTGGCATTGAGCAGTAATACCTTCAGGTTCCATTGAGTTGATTTTGTTGAGCATATCACTGCAAAATTCCATAGTGAATGGCACGTCAACATTTTCTTTGCAAAAACACCTTTTAGGAGTGACTTGCTCAGTTAAGCAACACAGTTCATAAGTTTCCCTAGATGATAATTCATCCTGAAAATATGACCAAACATTTTAAACAGTAATTAAACTATGGCTTAATGCCATCATTTCAGTTTGTAATCAACTTCTAAGGAAGACCAAAATGTTTTTGGTTTGGCAAGAACAAGATGGTTCTGTAGCTGCAGATGGTAAACATGGATTAATGAGGGAGCAGAGTTGTGAGTCTGCACTGGGACGCTCAGAAGTTAGTGAAGAAGTTGAATAACCATTTTATTTATATTATGTTACATTAAATTCCAAGGGTATGATATGAACTAGTAAAGATCATTCACACTGCAAAGGATGGCATAAAATCATTTGCACTGCAAAGATTTGATACGTGTAGTGGCACTGTTAAAGAGACACTGGAAACTGCAGCTAATAATTTGGGATAGCTGTTTAAGTTCTTAAAAATCACACTTTATAAACCTGACACTGGAGAAATGGAAGCTTTTGATTTATGCAAGGACTGACAGCACCCCACATGCATGTGACCTTTGGCCCTACACCTCATTACTTAATATAATCAACTCCATCATCACTGCACTTTGGGAAAAGGGAATTTCACTAGTAAAAACCTCATTTGAAAGAAGTCTATTTTGTACAGAACGATGGCTACAAAAGCAGCTAGCTCAATGAGTGATTATTTCTTAAATATTGTTATACAAGTATTTCACATGGTATATTGAGCCATTTAATATTTTAAAGGAAATATGCACAGGTTTAATTCTCACAAGTAACATCTTTTAAATAGATCTCTGTAGCATATTTGTATGCTGTTACATTTGTATAAATAATGTACTCAATTCAAATAAAAACTCTTTTATTACAGTGAAGTGCATTGATATTAATTAGATATCTGATGCCTGAAATTATGCCCTTGTCAAGAGACACATGCACACCTCTAGCTCTTAGTGAAGTTTTGTCTTGGATGGTATGTGAACTTCACAGTCTCAGTGCACAGTATGAAATACTTGTGTTACTATAACTTTGAATAGCTCTTCACAGCACCATTTCACAGTTAAGTTTAAAAGACTAGCCCCCAGATTTAATAAACTCATCTCACTCTCGGCAGAGTGCCTTACATATTAATGAAGGCGCACTACTGAGGGGGAGCCATGTACATAGATACTGAATCAGTGCTAGGGAGTGTATTAAAGTGCTCACAGATCTGTAATATGCCCCCTGTATTCTCAAAGTGCAGTATGGCACTTTACAATAAAGAAAGTGTCCTCGGATACTTAAATGAAGAATGTGAAGTGAATATCATGTAGGGGATGTGTTACAGTATCCATAACACACCCCCTGCATTGTCAAAGTGCCGTACGGAAATAAAAAAATGAAGAAAATGTCCTTGGACACTTATATGAAGAATGTGAATTAGGGGGTGTGTTATAGTATCCGTAACACACCCCCTGCATTGGGAAAATGCTGTACAGCACTAAAAAAATGAAGAAAGTGTCCTCGGACACTTACATCAAGAATGTGGATTGAATGTATCTGTAACACACACCCTGCATTGTGAAAGTGCCATATAGCACCAAAGAAATGAAAAAAAGTGTCCTTGGACACTTACATCAAGAATGTGAAGTGAATGTCTTGTAGGGAGTGTGTTAAAGTATCTGTAACACACCCCCTGCATTCTGAAAGTGTCGTACAGCACTAAAAGAATAAATAAAGTGTCCTCTGGCACTTATTTAATAAATTGAAGTGTATTGTTTAATTTGTAACTAATAGGTTAAATTTTTATTTTATTACTTTTTCTTCAAATTTTAAGCGTAGCTGAGTGGGTTTGCATGGTGTGGCGCTTTGCTCAGCAGTGCTTAAACGTATCGAGAAGCTCTGTAGAAATGTATAGCTGAAATTTTCACAGCCAAGTTAGCTGAGTGGTTAGAGTCAAGGGTTCATGTGCATTAGGTTCATGGTTTGAAAACCAATTCAGGCCATTCAGCTTTTAAATGGGAAAGCAGTTTATATTAATTTTTATTTTATTTATTGATGTAGTTAGTGATATTTGTTAACCAGGGTAATGTAACTGGTCCAGAATCCCAGTGTCAGTGGAGATATGAGGTGAAAACCACCATTTAAACACAAGGGTCCAATATAGTACAGTCACACCCCAAGGTAACGCAATGAAAGCACATGGGGGAGGTCATGTAAAGTAAAATACATACACTTAATAATAATGTATTAATAATCAGTAATTAATATCCAATTCTTATTTTTTTAAATGAAAATTTTGTTTGCCCTTAGCTCAGTTTTGCTAAGCACTGCTAAGCCAAGCTACGTAATGCTTAAACTGGACCTGTCTGAGCAATAGTTAGCAGTACTTAGCTCCACTTAGCTAGTTTGAGCATTGCTAAGCAGTCCAGTTCTAAGCACTCCTCAGCTCAGTTGAGCATATTTGTGCACTGCTAAGCACTGCTAAGCATTTGCCACTTTAACCACTGCTCAACTCAGCTTAGTGGGTTTGTGCACTGCTGAGCTGTGCTTAGCATTTTTGAAAATGGTCCAATGATGGCAAAAGGGGAGATATGGCCTTATTTAAACTGCACAAGTAGGAATACAGGCAGAACCTGCTAGAGTTTAATCCATGTAGGAACTATGGCAGGTGCAGGGGAGAGAGAGCGCTTTCTGGCACAAGCGCTCGGGCATGTTGGAGTCCCGCATCATGGCTAGGCTCCTCATTAAGAACCATGATGCCATGACTGCTGCAGGGCCAGTACCAGGGTTCAGAATACAAGTTTGAGGCATGGGACCATCTAGCACATAAGCTCATCAATATCACTGGAATCCCCCACACTGGTGAGCAGGTCTGTCATCATTATGATGACCTGAAACGGAGGAAGGGGGCACTGTCGGTCTAATGGATTCAAGATGCTCAGGCCCAGTATGCCCCAAAAGTTTGCAAGTATAGCAACTGGTGATTTATCAGATTGTAATATGAATATCTGATAGACAGGTATGCATAATGGTGTGTGTCATCCCCCCACAGCTGCAGAGGAGAGGACTTGTAACATTGAGGTCCACTCATGATGACTGGTGAGGCTGTGCCAACAGTGTGATGAGTACAGATATAACTTGAAATATATATAGTCTAATAAAAAAGAAAGTGTAATTGTTTACTGCCATTAGGTATAGTGTGTTCTGAGTGTACTGAATAAATGTGTTCTGTTACCAACATTGATATAAGTGACTAATGCCAGGTACTGTGTAATACAGATGAAGGCAGCAAACAAGCTACTATTGATGGAAGAAAGCCAATACTGTATTAATACTGTGTAGGAATAAATCTGTGCTAAGCCACGGTGGAGCAGCGGTAGTGTTGTCATCTCACAGCAAGAGGTTCTCCCTTCGATTCTCGGCTGGAGTGCCTTCTGTGTGGAGTCTGCATGTCCTCCCCATGGTCGAGTGGTGTTCGAAAGACATGCGTGAATGGGCGTGCCTTCATTGAAGGTTGGGCATCGGGCTGGCACCTCGGCACCATAAAAATCGACTGCCAATCATTAGCGGACTGGAGTTCCACTGTGGCAACCCCCAACCGGGAAAAGCCGAAAGATCAACAACAGCAAGGAATGAATCTGTTAATAAAGTATACTGTGACTGCTACTGTGAAAGTAATACATGACATTCATTCATCATCTACAGAATATGCAGTACAACTGAATTTAGAATGTTGAATGTAATAAACCACTGTGTCATGTCACGTTAAATAAAGCTTATTCCCACAACTGTTGAGTTTAATTTGGTCTGTTGTTGAAGAAATACAAGTGTACAGGTGCTACACAGCAAATATGGCTATGGGAGCATGAATTCACTGAGGTTTATCTGATAACCAGCTGTTATGCCAAACTGTAGATGTGGAGTTGTAAAACAAGATACAATGAAAACTGATATATGTTCTGCACTAAGATCTGAACCTTGAATAGTAATGTGTAATGTATTATAGTGTGTTCCCTACAGCATTGTCTTGTGTTAAACTTTGCATTTCAGCTCTGTGTATTCCTGAATCTAGGTATGCTGATGCAGGCAAGTATGAGACTGTAATAGGTGGAGACTGCAAATATATGATGTGCAAATGTGTATGGGTCAGGTATGCAACCCAACACCCTGCTATGGTCTGTACATATCAGAAATAATCACATACACTAGGCGTTAAATGTGTACACCTGCATTCAAAGTATTAACTCACAGTTCATTTATTATCATGCATGACACTGTGACACTCCACTTATATTACAAGATCAGACTTTGTAACCAAGTGAATTGTAGGCACAAATCAGTCAAATAGCAGACAGCAGTCCCCCAGTAGCTCAGTGTGATAAGAAATAGATCTGCGGTTTGAATCCAGGGACTGATACTAAGAAGTGTTTATAGTTACACACAAGTAATCATAAGTATTTGTAAAAACAGTCAGGCAGTGTTAACATATATTTTCTCCACAGGGCTCTCAGTTAAAGAAATGTTTGTATTAGCTGTATGAAGGGTATACTAATAAACTGTGTACAAATGTTCCAGTGTTCATCCCCATGTCTACAAATGACAGCAGGATAGCTATATACACCATGCACTCTTCCCGATACATGTTTCTCAAGTGTCACTCTGTCACGGCTAGTGCTCACTGTTGCCTCTAACCTTGCACACAGATATAAATCCAGTAAAAGTATGCCATTAGCACACTCACACAACATCAGTGCAGGGTACACCTTGTTAGTCATATATGTAACCCTGACATGTACGGGTCCCCTCTAGTCATGTACCTAGAGTTGTCACAGCTTTCCCCATAGCATTCCAGGTCAACAGATTAACAGATATGTACGTGCTACAGTAGCTATAGGCCTCAGGTAGATGCAAAGTGAGGGCAGACCTGTAGAGTATTGAGCAGTACTGCTGTGAAAAATATAACTTATACAGTTGGTAATGGACTGTTTTTCTCTCCCCCACCCCTTATCTGCATCAATAATTATTATTCGTATAGTACAGGTATGTTCTCAAAACCTAATGCTGGGACTTGTGTTCTATTATTTTTCATATATTTCAATTGTTGCATACTAACATACCTTGTTCAAATTCCATTGTTGGTGGCCTGTTGCCATAACTGTTACTGGCATGCTGTTACAATAATGACTGTTATTCCATTTATGCATGTGTTCTATTTGCTATGCAATTTTTCCAGTTTTATTGTTCTGGGTTAATTGGAACATCCATACATGCTGTTATAACTAATGTTGAAATGTTTTGTTCATGACTGACTAATAAACTTTAACAAACCTCAACACCATAGCACATTTGGGTAGGCAGATCTCAGTGGATCCACCTGTCCCGCCTCATCTGGTTGTGGCACCAGGTCCCAGCATGTCTGGTACCCAACCTCGAGCTGCCTCCTCCACTGGTCTTCCACCACCATTGGGTGGAACCACCTCAGGGGATGGGGCTCGTCCCCCCCCTGGGTGCAGGCGCAGAGAGGACCCTTTCACCTGACACCAGTTCAGAGGTATGGTGCACAGGGTCATCTAGTGGGACTTGCATGATGGCCTGCGCCAGACTGAGGGCAGACTGGAGCACCTTGAGGGGCAGGCTGGCCCCGTCATCCAACCACCAGCGCAGCCACCTTCAGGGCCATGAGGGAGCAGTGGTGACTGCCCATGGGTGGGGACCTCAGTCACACTGTTTCCATCTGGGGACACATGGCCCTCTGATGCCCAACCACCCTTTCCATCCAAGGTGTTTACCCCCTCATCCTCATGTGTCATACACCACCACTGTCTGTCTTGTCTGTTTGCAAAAGCAACCTCTCCTACCCAACTTACCTCCCCAAATGTACTTACAACCTTTCCCCAACATCCCAGTCTCACCTTAAACAAAAAGGGGAGGGGCATCTGTCCCCGAAAAAATCTCATCCCATACAAAGCTCTCCATTTCACCCCCATGTACAATGATGCTAATCAATTTACTCATTAATCACTCAAAAAATGTATGTCACCCACACCCCTCCCTGTGGGGTGTGAAGCTCTAAATTCCAAATTGTCCACATCATTCACAGCTGTTGCTGCATAAGAAATGGAGAGCTATGGTCTTTTCCTACACCTGTCCTGCACACCTCTAGCTGCCTTTCATAATGTTTTTCCCCCTGCTTGCCCCCATTTCACTACTTTTCTATCAGCCTTTTTTTGGAATTAGTGTGGGTTAAAGCAAGAGTAAGTGCCGGTAAGCAAAGCTAAAGGAACCTAAGCATCTCTTAGTATCACGCAAAACTGTGCAAATCCACTTAAAACTGATTAAAACTGCTTTAATCACTCTATCTCATTCAGCCACTGTTCTGTCCAGCAACAAAATAATTAGCCCAAGTAAGTCTCGAGTCCAGGACCCTATACATTAGAGTCAGAGCAATGCACCACTATGCCAAGTTAGCTATGGGAATGAGTAATGTTTCTGTAACTATATCATGCATTACAGTCATTTAACATTAGGGAAAAGAAGGACATCACTGCCAACTCTAGAACACAGGACGCTATATGCTCAAGTCAGAGCAATGTACCACTAAGCCAAATCTGCTCTAGAGGCTTTGTACTGCTTTTGTAAATATATCATGGAGTGCAGTCATGTAACAAAAGAAAAGACAAAGCTGCCAAGTATTGAACCTAGGACCTTCTAAACTATAGTCAGAACAACACACCACTACACCATATCAGCTCAGGAGGGTTTACTGATGCTTTTGTAAATATATCATGCACTACAGTGATGTAACTTTAGGGGGAAAAAGACACCACTGCCAAATTTTGGACCCAGAACCATCTAAAGTACAGTCTGAGCAACATACCAGTAAGCCAACTGAACTCTGGAGTATGGCAACTGTTTTTACAAACATGTACTGAATGCCAGTCACACATTACTCCTATATACAGTAGCCCAAATTACAGTGTACTTGGGCCTCTGACGCAAACACAGAACCAGTACACAGACAAATAAATGCTGCTGGATATACGGGAGGCCTACAATAGCAGGTAGAGCTGACAACTGCATAGACTGTTGCTGAATATCCACAGTTGTGCCCCCTATTTATGGCAGGGTCATCATAAAACCTATTCTGTGTGCTGACATAATGGCAAGGCAGTGCAGATTGGGGTTACAAAATCATAACAGATAGCTCAGTGTCACACATCATACCCTTCAGAACACACATGTCCATACTAATCCTGTGTTACACACTGTATGCATGCACATATGTCTTACAAATTTACCTGCCATAGTTATGACTATGTACCTTTATCTGTTGCATTTCTAACATCTGTCACATCTAGACATCGACAGTTCTGGCCCACAGCCCAGTCTGTGGCATGACAACTACATCCATGTCAATACAACATAGGAATAATTGAGCCCAGCAATACTGGTTGTTCCTACCACAGTCACTGCCACACACAGTAGCACGTTAAAGGCCTGTAGGGTGGGACACATTTTACAATTATGAATATGTGTACTAAATGTTGTCTACCACTCTCTGGATGGCACTATTATGTAACATATGCACCACAGGCACATGCCTCACCTGGACTGTTGTGGGTACCCTCAACCAAGCCATGCTGTGACACAACAGCTTACACTGCACCCTCAATGACAGTAACAACTTGCTCTCCCCCAATGTCTTCACAATCCCTAGTTTGAATCCTTGCCAGAATGCAGCAGCTGTGGTCTGCTACACATGCATCAGTATGTTCAGCTACCTGCTACAGAACTAACATTGCTCACAAACACCTAGAGCAGGCCATCAACACAGCAGCCAAACATAAAGGGTTGGGGGCAGGAATGTTTAGGTTTTAAGGGACATGTCTCACAGTCTCCCCCTACAAACATACACAGCTGATAGACCAATATCAACTTTAGCAGCATGCACAGTCAAATAGAAAAGGGTGTATGACACTCACATCTGCCTGTCTCCTTACTCTCCCCAACACACATTTGCAGAGTACACTGCTACAGAATCTGAAAGTCTGTTAACAATGGCCAGACATAGCATGCAAAACTGTGGACATAACACATCAATCCAAACAGTGGACAGGGCAATATTTCCACCTAACATATTTGATGCTGTAGCTCCCACACCTCGATGATGTCTTCCACACAGGCGAAGAAAAGGGGCAAGGCCCACATGATGGCCTTAATTATAACACTGTGTTGCCCTGCCATTGGCTAATGGAAAGGCAACCCAGCTGTTCTGCATGTAATTAGCAAGTGGAAGCCACAGATTGGTGCACAGGCCATCACCTGTTCATAAGCATTACCTACAAAAGGCAAGGTGCTGCCTATGGTAAACAGGTCTGACACTTTCTTCATGAAGACAGACTGCGATTCTTTACAACACTACAAGTGGATTTCTTCTGACAAAGGAGTACAGCACTATACCAGGTATGTCACACAATTAAGCATGTAATGGAGTGCAAATGGGGGATACAGTCATGAGAAATAAACATTAGGTAAACAGTAGGTCTCAACAACACTTCCTGGACTGACATGTTGCTGTTAGTCTGCTGTCCAGCACCTACACCATCCCTGATGGCTCTATCTGAAGTGACATCGATCACAGCTCTGAACCCTGAGTCACCCCAGCAATGGGCAGCTCACATATGACTACTACTGGATTGTCTGTTGTACAATACTGACTGTGACACTGTCAGCCCAGCTAACTGGGATTTTGTAATTAATCATATATCATTTGTGAATATTAATATGATTCATATGCTTGTCTTGAAAATGTAAAGGAACTGTATGTTATGTGGGCATTAAACTACTGGTGTAGAAGTGTGTGTTGAACTGTATGTTATGTACTGAGCTCATACTTCTCAACTGTCCAGATTTTTGCAGAATGTCCACATTTTTGCCTCATAATTTCAGTCATTTTCTCATACATTTGTGTTTTTTCTGGCAAATCACTGGCAAATCATTCAAGACTGAAATCATAAAATAATAGCACACATTTGAATGTCAGATGTCATATTCTTCAGAAAATTCATGCGAATGCAAAAACCTGTTATTCTATCAACTAAGTTTGTAAGAGGAATATTTAAAATGTGTCACTATTATTGGGCCTTTGTCCCCTTTTTATTTTTGCCTTTGTCCAGATGTGTTGTTCTAAGAGGTTGAGAGGTATGACTGAGCTTCAAGAGTGTAACCACAGTGTACCGTACTGGAAAAGAACAGAAATGTATATAAACTATTACCTGTGCAAATGTATGTATTAATAGTAGAAGCTGGAAGCCTCAAAGAGACAGAGATAACTTGCAAAACTTCAGGAAAATAAATTGAGCTTGTTTTATGAATGTATTATCTCAGTTTCAGTGCAACAAGCAGACATAAATGTCTACAACTAGAGATTTTTGTATTGTCTTGAAACATAAATAATTACTAGGTTGAAAATGTAAAAGAAAATGTTTAAGTTTTATGAATTCCAGTACTACACAAACATCTGACAGATCTGTACTTCTGATGCAGAGATGCTAAAATGTATGTTAGCTGCTGTTAGCCTGGGAACTTAAGGCAGGTGACAAAGAGTGATGTAATCTGAGCCATCCCAGCAGTAATGTTGATTATTAATTTTAGACCTGTCTCAGAGAAAGACCTTTGCATTTTGTATGTGTCTTTGTATCAGACGACATCCATCCATCTGCATTTGCCTTGCTAATAATAAGGAACTAGGAAAAAGTAATTTAATTTACATATAGATGGGAATATAGTAAAGGTTACTTTAGATGTTTGCTATATTTATTTGAAGTTGTCCTGCAATGTTGTCTTAAAATATTTCCTGTGATTCTGAACTCTGCAGTTACTATATTGATTTGAGTATTGTCTGGTTCCTTTATTAGTTATTATTAAATATAGTTAAACCTTGTAATTGTGGCTGGTCTGTTTAGAGCTAAGTAAGCTCATAGAGTACTTACATATGTATTTGGTGACACCGTATAGCCCACTCCAATAGCCTTGGTGTTGGTCACATTTAGCATTTGGATAATAGGCACATCACACAGTAGGATTTGTCACCCTTTGGTAAGGGCCTTAGAGTAGCTGATAAAGAGCTGGATGGTGGCAGTCATAATTACCTTTTAGTCTGGGCAGAAGGGGCCATAGCTAGTAAACATGTGCCAGCCTTTCCCAGGAGTGTGTGTGTGTGTGTGTGTGTGTGTGTGTGTGTGTGTGTGTGTGTGTGTGTGTGTGTGTGTGTGTGTGTTTGATTTATAAATCAAATCTCAAAGTGTGTGTGTGTGCTACTTGGGCAGGGACATGAAGCACTGGTCGGACACAGAGGGTCATGGAGGTTTTGGCTTGACTGCTCTGCTGAGATGTTAACTGTATAGCTGTGCCAGTGAGGAGTCTTATTGGGGATATGAAGAGTGAGGGAATCAGCCCCAGACTGACCGTGATCTCTGTGTGCTCTGAAGGGTAATTGTACTTTACTGTGTATGTACTTGCCTTCCTCCCATTATGTACGTCCCTCGCGGGTGCTAGCAGGGAGGGTTGAGGTTCCTTGATTACTGGGCCAGTGCAGCGGCATCACACTGACAGTACATATTGGTGGATATAGCTGGCATATAGCCCCCACTCAGTCTGCCAATGTCATACAGGATTATTTCACAGATTGTCCAGGTCTCCCTGACCATTCCTGACGTACTGTGGCTAGGTCAGTGTGTACTCCACACCTGTATCTGATTGCCTGACACCTATGGCTAGCATTCCTAGTGAGCCCCTGCAGCAGGACAGCAGGTTATAAGTACTAGCAGTGGGGGATGCTGGCTCTGGCTCAGTACCAGTGTGTACATACTGAACATACAGTGTAAGGGAATGGATACAGTACCAGATATTCATGTACCAGGGGTCTGGCATGTCACAGACACCTTCCCCAAACTCTGTGGACAACCATCATGTACTGTCCAACTGGTGTCCAAAAATACTCATCTGTCTGGCAGTGGGGGTCTACATCTATCAGGCATATGTACACATTCCGCAAACATCTGGGTACTGCAGATGTCAGACACCTATGATGAGGTCACCCTACACTACATATACACTGCTGTCTGTTATTGTGCCCCTCAGATGTTCCTGGAATGTCCACATGCACCTGTAGTAGCACTCACCTATTTTTGGATGCAGGCTGGATGACATAGTACTGTAACGTTGCCCATAGGTGACACCCAGCAGTCAATGGCAGTGATGTGTGTGGACACATAACAACATAGTCTGTCACAGCAGTCAGGCTATTTCTGTTATTCCTGTTACCATATGAGGTTACTAGGCTGTGGGCCCTAAGCAGCCATATCCCTAGGCTACATGTTAGCCCATGTGTATGCAAGGCAGCAGCTTATGTCCCTGTCCAACAGGGACACAGGTGGTATCCCAAGGGTGTATGTGCTGTTAATCATCCAGTTCACCAGGTTATGCCTGCAAAGGTGTAGGTAGCTACACTGCCTGATGTGGACAGGATGCCCATTCCATTGCAGGGTGATTGTGTGGGATACACATGTGAGCTGTCAATAAGGCAAGTTCAGATCACTCACCAGGTGGAGGGTTTTTGTGTGTGTGTGTGTGTGTGTGTGTGTGTGTGTGTGTGTGTGTGTGTGTGTGTGTGTGTGTGTGTGTGTGTGTGTGTGTGTGTTAACAGAGTGGAGCATGACTTGCACTCGTGCAGCAGTCCCAGCAATGTGGAGTCCGTGATTGCCTTGCATGCCACAGTAAGGTCAATCCTGAAGAGTATGTATGAAACTGGGTATAGGGTTGGCCTTATAACCTGTAGGTGTATGGTAGATGTTTGATGTTCTGCTATTCCCTGGTGAGGAACCTCTGTGATGTCCCCAGCTGCTGCATGTGCTGTGTGATGTGAATGACAAACAGAGAATTATGCACATTAATGGTCTTCAACAGGGGAGCATGAAACATCAGGATCATGGGGGCAACTCATGCTGCAATGCCAGTATGTTGCCGATACTCACGCACATACTGTGCTGATAGATGGCAAGGGTATGATGTGGGTGTTAGCGGTGTATAGTGCTGGCAAAAGTGGATGTGCAGGGTCTGTACATAATGGTGGACAAAATATGCAGTCCTGTGATGTGTTCCCCTGTTCATGTCTTTCAGGTGGGATGTACAGAAGATGGAACTTGCCGTTCTCAGAAGCCGAGACCGCTGCAATCATTGATGCCCTCAGACTCCATCACCAGGTACTGTTGGGAAGGAGCTGACAAAACCTACAACAATGCTCTGCCCTGTGGGCAGAACTGGCAGCAACAGTCAATAATGTGGGCCACCGGGACAGGAGCTATGAACAGGTTCAACACCGTGCCACAGACCTCATGCACAAAGCATGGCAAAGGGCTGCAGTTGTGGCCAGGGACCGTGCTGGCACAGGTGGAGGGCCTGCTACTCAAGCACCACTCTCAGCCACTAAGGAGTTCCTTACAACCTTCGTTCAGTCACTGCCTCCGAGGAAACTATGACTACATATGTCGTGGAGGTGGGTGGCACAAATTCCACAGCCGAGGAGCGTCCAGATAAGGCCCAGTGGGCATCAAGTTAATACTTTAGCATTCATAGTGGCAGCCTTTGCATATCTGTATGCATATATCAGGTCAATCTACATTTGTGGGTGGGGATTTGTAATGCACACATGTGCACACAGATTGTGAATGTCAGTGATTTGAGTGGTATCACAGCTTGTAGTGTACATGTTCATAAATGCACATATTATCCTGTACCAATGCCACATGTGTGTGTGCTGACAATAACTCTCCCCCACAACTCAATAGGTCCCTCTGGTGTGGCTGGGGAACATCAACCTGAAGCCGGTGAGTGTGGAATTTTCATGCTGTGGCTCACCTATACTCTAGGCATGTTAATGGCAGCCAGTTTTCCATGCACACAACTGTTAAGCTTAGTCATATTGCAATACGTGGATGTTCACTTGTGGTGGGGTTCACTGCAGTGCATCACACTGTTCATCAAAGGAGCCTGTTCACAGTAGCTGTAATATTTTGGCACGTACCTTTGTGTAGGTGTAACCACTGTGCTATACAGGGGTACATTAGTAGTGTGTACACAGGTGCATTGTGTGTTAGGTGAAGGTCCATCACATACTTCCACTTCTCATGTATCTCACAGGTGTATAGTAATAGTAACATTAACTGGACAATGCTGCACTGCATGTTGTTGAGGGCCTGTCCAGAGTGTGTCTGTTGTGGTCTGATTGTGTGTCATGCATGACATCAGTCAGAAGGTGTGGTCTGTATAATGCCTTTGTGGCACCTCCCCTCTGTGTGTGTGTGTGTGTGTGTGTGTGTGTGTGTGTGTGTGTGTGTGTGTGTGTCTGTGTATGTGATTCAGCAAACATGATAAGGCATGAAGTAATTTACCTATGTTGTCTTCCCCTCACAGGTGAACATGGGGGGTGGGGTCTCTCCCCCTCATAACCTGATGTCAGTGTCTCATCCGAGTCTGATGATGATGGTGGCCATAGTGAGGTACAGGTGGGGTTGTTGGGGGCTGAATCTGTACCATTGGTTGACATCTCACTTCCACCCACAATGTCCCTGCACATGACAAGTATGCCCACACATACCCAGTCCCCAGCAGCCACAGATATTGGACAGTTAGAGGGTGGTGGCATTGAACAGGGTAGTGTGGCGACTATGGCATCTGTGACTGTAGACACCAGCCATAGCCAGACAGCTGGCAAGGTCCCACACAGGCAGATTGATAGGGGTGCTTGAAGGAGGACTGTTGCCCATCCATCTCCTGTCAGAGGTGTCACAGCACGTGTCACCCGACGCATGTTTCGGTCCATCATGGAGAACAGGCCCATTGTGAATGGTACACCAGATGGATGCTCAGGGTCATGGATGCAACATTTCCTGGAATGCATGACACCCTCCACAGCATTGGTGATGGAGTACATCATTTTGCTGATATCGTGGATAGATGGTGGGGTGAGACATTATCAGTCCTTAACTGTGCAATATCTGTGCTTGAACATGTGGTGGGAGTAGGGCATCTAACACGTGGATGTAGGTCAGCAAGGACATCAACTGAAAGCCCACATGTCCGTGCACATTCACACTCCTGTAGTGGCAGTACCACCAGCACTACCAAAAGGAGGGTGCTGTCCACACCACAACATAGCAGGCCATGGGCACATGGTCCTGACCAGTCTTGTGAGGGACACAGACCTAGCAGATGGCAGTCACTGACAGGAAGTAGTACCGTATATGGCCTTGGGCATGGTGGTACCAATGACACTCCTGGCAGAATCAGTTCCTGTGTCCATGGCTGGAGATGATGAACTGTACATCCTGCCATGTACGGTCCACTTCTGTTCAACATACCCTTATGTAAGGCTAGCACATGGCTTGACTATGTGCATACACACACTCACACATCACTATCACATGCAGGTCACCACCAGACACACACAGCTCCTCTCCATGGCCCACCTGAACACCACCTCTCCAAACACACACATGATGTCAACTGTATGGTCCAGCCTAGGCCTTTGGCAACCCCACACTACACCCTGTGCATGTGATGATGCCTGTGCCACATCCCATTTATCCATACCATTGATGCAGGGACATGCTAATATGTGTCTGATGCATAGGGTGAATATAGTAAAGGTAATGGCAGTGTGTAGTATACTACTGTTATGCCGTATAAGGTGCTGTCTGCTGGCAATTGTCATGGGTACACATTGAAGTGCATGCACCTTTGAGCCATGATGCTTTATTGCTGTTAGTACTGCTGACTGACTGTTGTCTCACGGTTATTCTGTTTCTATTCCAGGTGTCTGTGTGTATATGTTCTGGGGAGCTGCTGCCATAATCGATGTTGAATATGGTGGAGTGGAAAACACAGAGACTTTTACATTGCCAAGGTATGGCTATATATGTGCATGTTTACCTAGGTGCATATGTGTGCAACAGTGTGCGAGGGACAATGGGGCAGACAGCGTAACCTTGCATGAATACCCTTTGACATATCTAGCTAGCCTTCATGCATGTCACCTTGGTGTTCCGTAAGATCACAGGTTCATAGATAGAGAGGAGGTTACTACAGTACTGACCCTGGGTCCCTTACAAGCATAGCCATTACTTTACCCCAACAGAATCATTGATCAGCACCTGTTTCCCTTTGCATTGCTGGACACAGGTTGAACCCCTGGGAAAGATTTTTTTTCCATCCACTCATCCTTGATACAGTTGATGAGGGTATGCATGGTAATGTGTTTGACATGTTTGAGGAGTGTAGTCCTGACACAAAGCAGCCTCTGCGAGCCAAACCTGACTCTCCAGCATTTGGTTTTGCTATCTCATATGTGATTCAGGCCTCTCTTGCCGGTAATGCGCACAGAGTTTTACACTCGTATATGGGGTAGCTGTTAAAGAGCTGAGCAAAACATTGACATCTAGGCATGCCACAGACACCTGTGGACAACCTGACTGATAACCAGTGGGGCAGTACTGATTACAGGCTGTCTGCGTGGAACAGGTGATGAGGCCCATGGCTGATCTTTGCGGGTGTTAACATAGCCTTAACAGTTTCTGCAGATGTCTGCATAGGTGCATAGCACACCGGTCATGCTGCTAAGGTATTGTTGTACTGACTGAGGACTATGCAGAGATAATGTCCACCTTTTGTCTGGATGCACTCCCTTTACCTATGTGGTGAACCAAGTGCAAGCATTTTCGGACCACTGCCACTAATTGTTGACTGAATGCAACATTGCTGACATCCTGAGTACCCATTCTGTCATTGCAGTCTGTGTGTTTATGGGGTTGGTGCTGATGTGGGAAATAGTGGGTCCATGTCCTTGCTGTATGGCATGATGGCACTGTTGTCTGCATTCAGCTTGAGGCCAGGACCTTGTCTCCATTCCATATCTACTGTATGGCCTATTGCAGTGTGTTAACAGCAGTTTGTGGCTCAATGACAGACTGCACACTACTTACAGTTGACACAGCCTTAGGCAGTACCTACATATGTGGGTGGTGGCAGTTAGCATTCATACCTATATACATGTGGGTCATTGGGGGCAGCAGGTAGTCACAGGGCCTTCACATGTCTACATATTGCATGCACATATGTGGCACAGATTGTGGTTGCCACCTTATCAAATGTGGACTGTGGGACATGTGTTGTAATAACGTGACAGCTGGCAGGACATACCATACCCATGGCAAATGCAACGCACAAAATTTCCTTTGGTTTGCTGCTATGACACCTTCTTTGTGTGACATTACCTTAGCTTACACTATTTGTCATAACATTAAGGTGCTTCTGATGTGCAATAACTGCTCTATGCTATTAGTAGACAACTTTATGAAATGTTTGTTTTCCTACACTCTGGGGACCTTTGTATTGTTTCAGTTGGTGTCACAGGTTACACCTTGCCAAACATGGACTGCAACCTTCAGGGTGGTACAGATGGTGACCATACCTCTGACCTCTACATATGTCTGCAGAATGGCCTGATGTTTGCCACATATTTTTATTCCGTTTGTCATGACATTGTGGTTTTCTGGAAAATTTTTGGGAAATCATGACATACTAGTATTACAGATTAATGATGGATATTGTCATGTCACAACACATACCCTTTGGAAAGTGTATTCAAATGTGTAACCTGTTCTGATATCTACTTTTCATGACTGTCACAGCAATATGTGAAGGTTGTGCTCAGTGTTTGGCCTTTGCCCTACTTTTCCATATAGCTTTAACCAGATGTCATTCTGTGGGGGGCTGAGAGGTATGCTGGTGGCCGTAACACAGTTAGACTGCTGCAAGGGGATATACATACATACACACACATACCCACTCATGCCCTGCCCTTGTTGATGGTAGAACCTCTACCTGCCTAGTTGTACATATGATACTACTATATACATAACACAAGCACCACAGAGCTACTATGGTGTTGCAGTGTCTGCCTCTACTATTCTGGTGAGTGACAATTGCAGGGGTTGTTAGGATTGCCAATGGGGGGGGGTTAACAGGCCCTTAATATGGTAGAGCCATCTCAAACACATACACACTGCTGCATGGGGACATGCATTGAAACACACATGCACACAGAGTTGACACTTTTCCGATTAGAAAATCTACCTATCTTGTTATGTACAATACAGACTGGCATTACTATTGCATGCGCCACAGTGCCTTTGTGTTAGAAAATGTGCAACTGTGCTTCTAAGGTGGATGAAATCTTTAGGGGCCCTGACTAGGTTGGCAATATGGGATTTAAGAGGGTGGAACAGGCACACAAAATGGTATAACCATCGCATACACACAGGCAAGACAGCCACAGGGGATATGCATACAGAAACACATACACTCACACAGTTGTCAAGCATCAGATTAGAACACTTACCTATCTACTTGTATGTATTATAGTACTACCCACTTATTGCATGTGCCACAGAGATTATATGCTAGGGATATGACTCATAACCTCTTACACCAATTAATCTTGGGAATGCCTTCATGAATGGTGGGATAAACCACCCAAAATAGGGATTGTTCTCACATATTGCTCTTACAAACCTAAACACGTGATAGGGTAACAGGTTTTGCATCAGCATCACATTTCAGACAGGCATGATGTCTGAAGCTGCACTATTTGTGACATCAACTGTCACTTATTTGCCAATGGCTTGTCATAAAACCCCATTGTTATGAGACACGGACCACATATATGTTGCAAAAATCTGGACATTCTGCATACATCTATACAGATGGTGTCCTTTAAAGTAATGCCATGGGGAGGGGGTCATCAGGCCATACAATGGTATAACTAACACATACAACAGCCACAGGGGATATGTTTCACACACAAACACACACACACACACACACACACACACACACACACACACACACACACACACACACACACACATATATACAATATACAATATGTCTGTCACAGTCAACAGATGCAGATATATCACATATGTGCCACCTACAGATAGCTGAAGGTAATCCACTGTGATGGGGGTGGGGAGACACAGTTAAGGTGTACATAGCTGTCTGTATGCAAAGACATATCTGGACAACACAGTTGTATAGTCAGATGTGGGTTTAGACATGGTTTGTAATTCTCTAAGTATAGCACCATGCCCAGTATGACCTTCTATAGTAAGAATGAGAGTCCATCCCAGAGGTAACTGTACTCCGGTCCAGGATTTTGTGTGCTACAGGCTGATTTATCTGTCTAATCAGTCCAGCACCTCAGTGATATACTGGCTGGGAATCTCCTGGTTGTGTGGTATCCTTATTAACTGAGTCATATCCTGGTGTGGGTACAGAGTGCATTGGACTGGGCAAAGTTTTCAATAATATGTGTAGTATATTCTACATAGCACTGTGATTTCCTGGTATGTCAGTGGCAGATCAGTATAGAGTAATATGAGGGAGCACTTACAGACATTTATTTATTGACCCCCATACACTGCAGGGAACTGTTACAACACAAATTGTTTTAGTGTGCACATTCTGTTTGTCTGGCCAGTGGTTCCCCTTCCCCTTATATGTGTCTCTTTGTCCTTCTGTAGTCCAGTCACAGACTTTGTCCATAGTTGCTGCTATGTATTTGTAGTTATGGTGTGAGTGGGGTAGAAGTTGTAACATCACATACAGGGTTACAGACTTCACACCTCTGACTGTACCTGTTTAGCAGGTTGTCCATCATTGTGCCCCATACATCTGCTGGGGTCCTCAAGATGGTTTGTGTTGCACTCTTATTATAAGGCTACAGGATGGCCATAGCTCTCAAACTCTTACAGACAGACATCTGGACAGGCCCATATATAACAGTCAGACACAGGCACAGACATGGGGGCAGGCTTTTAATATTGCTCTTTCAAATGTACACAGTTGGTATAATGGTTTTGTATTCCCTTGCATTTACTTATGGGTATGACATCTGCATCTCAACTGTCTGTCACTGATGTTTTCACATCAACCTTTATTGGTTTGCAAATAGTTTGGCAGGCAAATGCAATGTTATGACAAGCAGAACAGATAAATGAGGCATACGTGTGGACATTCTGTAACACCCTGTCATTCCATGTGTATGGATGGTGCCCACTACATGTTGTCAGTACAGTGATGTAGCAGCCTTTATATCCTGGCACTTGGCTGACTTGTCACAACCTGATGTTCTACTAGACACTGTGTAGGTTACTCAGAGCTGTGTACTGTTCGTATGTGTGGCCTCCTGTACCTCCATTGTCCAGCTTTCCTGCAGTAACAACTATTGAGTTCTGGGCAGTGTGTACAACTCCTACCTTGATGTAGCTGACATGCAAAATAGTTGCCACAGCCAGTCTTGAACCATGGGTCCTGACAATTACAATACACTACTTAGACCACTAAGCCACAACAGCCACCAGTAAGTGCTGTCTACTTCCTGACACTATTAACCACAGACGTACATAGCACATTAACCCCTTCATATTGTAGAAATGGAACAAGTTATCAAGCTCATTGTGACAGCCCAGGGAATGTGTGGCCTGCTGCTATCACCTTACAAACATAAATTTCACTGCAGTTCTATGTGAACACGGGTGATTTGGGGGGAGGGGGCATACCTCTCAACTGTACACATCTTCCCAGACTGTCCACATGTTTGGCTCATATTTGGGGGTCCATTTTTCATAAAATTGTGGTTGTGTGGCAAATAATACTGAAATCATTAAAGACTGAAGTTAGAAAGTAATGACAGACATTTGTGTTACAGACTTCTGGCCCTTCAGAGAATTCATGCTATTGAAACAGCTGTTATTCTATCAACTTCCTATGTTTGTAAGGGCAATATTTAAGACTTTGCCCCACATTTCGTTATGGCTTTGTGCAGATTTCTTGCTGTAAGGGGTTTAGAGGTATGTATGGGACTCCAACATTGACATCCATACATTTGTTCTTTGCCCCACTGTTTGTAAGTCCCTCACATAGTGCAGTAGATTTTGCTGGCTTATGGCCTACTGCATATTGTGGGTCAGCCAGTATATGGGAGACAGTTCCTGTTATCCCACATAGCTGTCTGTTGTCTGCTGCTATCCTGGTAACCCATTCCATTCCCAGGCATACATGCAGCAATACCATACATATGCTACCACAGTCTACCACCCCATTAATTTATTGTTAATAAGAGTGACTTACCTTGTGCCAGCAGCAGTTGAGAGGACAATGCTTCAGGGCTGACTCTGTTGGATGCAGGCAGTGCACAGCCTATACATGGTAAGGAATAGGTAGTGTGATGTGGCTGGCATCCATTTTAATGTGTGTGTGTGTGTGTGTGTGTGTGTGTGTGTGTGTGTGTGTGTGTGTGTGTGTGTGTGAGTCAGAGTGAGGTGAGGTGTCAGTCCCTGGGTCCCTAGGGTGTCAGTGTATGTGCTATGCATTGCCTCTTTGCCAAGGCCAGGGCATACTGGGCACACCTACCTCTGGGTACAGGGACAGACACAGGGGGTTCCTCCTCCAAGTCCCCCTTTGCCTTTGGGTACCTTGGCAATGGTGGGGGGCTGCATTCCCCTTCCCTGTGATGTTCCTGCTGCAGCTGTTTCCACAGGATCATATTGTGTAGCATGGCAGATACTATGAACATGTGTGCATATGTGGCTGGGGAATACTGCAGGGCTCCACCAGATATGTCAAGGCAGAGGAACTGTGACTTGAGCAACCCAAACACATGCTCTATGATATTCCTAGTTTATGCTTGTGCCTCATTATGCATTTCTTCAATGGGTGTGTGTGCATTTCTGATGGGTGTCATTATTCATGGTTCCAGTACATAACCAGCATACCCACTAGATGGCTGTATGGGAAGTCCCCCTGACAAATGCCTGGTACAGCTGTGATGCATGCCAGATGTGGAAGATGTGATAACTGCCAGGGCTGTCAGCACACACATTGATGATAATGCCCTGGGCATTGCACATGATCTGGCAGGTGATGGAATGATAGCCCTTGCAGTTGAAGTAGACTCTACCCTCCTCACTGAGTGGTAATTTGGTGTGCACATGAGTGTAATCTATGGCACCCAGTACCTCTGGGTAGTGTGTTACATGGTGGAAGAGACGCATATTGCTGGTCCTCTCCTCAGGGTGTTGGGGAAATAAATGTGCTTTCTGGCATGTGTTAGCATGACATCCATGAACTGGTGGAGTACCCTGAATGCAGATGCCTGTGAGATCCCCATGATGTCCCCCAGTAGGTCTTTGGAAAGTACCTGTCCCTAGTATTCTTAAGGCTACACATACCTTTGTTTCCACTGGGATGGGTTCCCCTCTGTTGGCTCTGGGCCTGAGGTGAGGCCAGTAGAGCTCGGTGAGTTGCTGTAGTTGTCTGTGTCCATCCTGTAGTCCTCTATTATCTCCAGCACATGTAGACCCTGGGTCTGAACACTCTTCTCTTCCTCAGACTGGGCCAGTTGTCAGCATCATCCTCATCACTGCCTCAGCCTGTAGCATGTAGAGATGTAGCAAAGCAGCAGAAGCCCGTATTATTTTGTTAGTTAAAATTCCCAAGTGTGTACTCCAATGGTGCAGAGTATGTGGGAAAATCAGATTGAAGGGTGTCTGCATACTGTATACTGGTGTGCTGCAGATGGAGCCTGTGTGATTGGCTTACTATGATACATTCCACCTGCCAGCTACATTATTGAGAGGTTTGAATGGGTCACTGTGTGTGCCAGAGGGCTTATTAGTCATTTATAGTTGATTGCCTTTTCTCAGCTATTTCCTTTTATTTATTTATTTATTTATTTATTTTTCAATTTACTCACAAACCCATGCAGCTAGTGTAAACATTGCTGAGCAGAAAGGGCCCTCCCTTGCACACGAGCACACTCAACATTTCTTTAACCAACTAAACACAGCTTAGCAGCCTCAGACACACCCCCATGCTTAGCTGTGCTTAGCTGAGCACAAACAGGAGCCGCTGAGCTCCAATGTGCTTACACAAACCATGACACACCCCCTTTTCATGTTAGCTGCCTCTTCTGCCTACACTACTATGTTCTAGCCCTTACACAGTTAGCTACCTGTGGACATGGTGGCCCATTTTGCTATTCAATAAACTTAACTCATTTACATACACCTAATTGCGTATACCCTAGTTACTGCACTACACCAGAGCCTATGTCCTTAGCAACTACCATTATATGACTCTGCCTACCAGCCATTATAATGGGAAACTTCAACATAGCTTTATATCTCTTATTTTACTATTTTAATTTTTATTTTACAACCTATTATGTTTGCACATCGCTGCGCACTGCTTAAACATGATGTATGTGTTAAAAAAAGTATTTGATTTTTCATTAATTGCATCACTTTTAAATGTCAATGGCTATAGTTTTGGCCATTGGCATGCCTACTGAACCTACTACATGCTTTTATTTGAGTTGTCACAGCCCTTTTTTATTTTTACATTCCAGTACATGGTTAGTAACAGCGTACATTTTTCCTGCAAACACAGCTCCTACACGGATGCCTGTCTGCTTCCTGGATTACAAATTCACCTAATTTGCTTGTTTTTCACCAGCAAATGAGGTGATTTGCATTATGTGATCACCTCCATGTCTCAACAGTGCTAGGAGGCTCATGCACGCCCCCAGCCTTATTTCCTGGATTGCTCGTCGGACATGTTCCATTGTCCGAGCTTTAACACTATTCCTACATATATAATAGCGCCATATAGGCTTTACTGAATTACCCCCTAGCAGTAAATATGTAACGTGGGATAACTGGTATGATTCAGAAAGCCATTGCAGGTTGATAGCAGAACAAAAGCTGACTGAACAAGCTCAGTCCATGGCCGATCTGCCCTGTGGTTGCCTAGAAACTTCTAAAGTGGTATATGAACTGACAAGTATGCTGTGACAAAAGAGAGGATTTCAGAAAATACATGATAGGACCATAATGTGCAAGATAATGCAGTCAGCCTATAATATATAAGGCAGTACGTGGTCTGTAAAACTTGGCGTGGCATGGAATACTAAAGTAATAGATTCTTATGCTGGTGTCACCTATGGTAGTAGAGAGTGCACTGTGCCTCTCGTGTGGACATATGCAATCACTAGGCATCTTGTATACTGCATATGCTACAACAGGATAAAGCAGCAGGGAAGCATTGTTGCTACAAATCTGTGGCACTGTACATTAATACTGTTTTTACAGAAGATATTTGAGTTAATAGAACAGAAGGACTACTAAAGCTTTGCAGTACTGTAGTTTATGCTAATGGTGCAGCCTATAGTAAAAAGGCCTTGCTGATTCCTTAGCAGAATACAAGAAAAATAAACTACAGTCACTGTAATCAGAAGCACGTATCCAAACGGTATGGACTTTTGCCTGCATGGCTCTATACACTATGCAGTACTGATTCCATTCTGTGAGCTAAAGTAATAATATGTCTGCATGTTTCTCTAAAGCTGCAATTCTGAACTCTAGCAGGTGACACACTGCAGATATGGGAGCAAATAGTCCTGCATTATGGAGGGTCAGTATGAGTCCTGTTTGTCACACTATCAGTAGTCTATAACACTGATACATACATGGGTCATATGTAAAACTATATGCATTCCATCACTTATTACTACCCCCCCTCAGCCTGTGACATGAATTGGGATTAATGCATTATGAGATTCGTTTGAATGTGACTCTGTGTTACATTCGATATATATTGTTTATGTATTTTGCACACAAACACAAGTATGCTGACTAATGCCTATGTTTTAATTTGCTCCTAATTCTTAACCTGTTGCTCATTAATCAAAAACTCTTAAATTTTACCATATTGCATTTATGAATCTGGCCTCATGTCTTAATCAATGCCCCAGAGCCACACTTTAGCTTCTCTATAGCCTACAGAGAGGCTTTTCTAACTTCAGATATCAGCTCTCCCCAGATTACTGTTTTGAGCATGAAAACCTTTAAACACTGCCTCTTTGACAGTTTATGAAGTGAAATCTACATGAAAAAGATTACACCACAGAAAGGGTGGTACACGACTGAAACAACACTCCTAAAATGTAATGGTGGGATACATTATGTATGAAACAGGCATAAGCATTTTTTTTCATTCTGGCTGAGAAAAATAATTTCTGGTTATACAGGGTCTGCATCTTACAAAGTAAGTAGAGAAACATGTACACTATGTGTGCAAAATGGCCCTTACCATATGGGTGCTCAAGTATAATTTTTGAGTATGCCTTTCTGTGATTCAGAACTGGAATATCATTTTGCAATACATTTTTGTATCACAAAGCTTCACCATTTCTTCTTGATCCCAACATAACTCTCAACTTCTTTATACAAGAATCAGAGACAAAGGCAAAAATAATGAGGGACTACACCCCCCCAATCAGGGACAGATTTTAAATACTGCACTGATATAAAGTTTGTAAAATAAATTAAGAGACTAGGGCAGATAGCCTAGTATTTATCTATGAACCTATGAATCTTTCACAGATTTTGCATTAGTATGCATTTTTCTGAAGGATATTAAGTCTGAAACTCTAATGTTTGTCATTATGTGATGAATGCAATCCTCAAAACTGTGCCAAAAAAGTACAGATTTTACAAGGAACAGAAAAACCATGAGTGTACTAGAACTGCCCACCTTCTAGGCGTTCAAAGACCACTGTTTAAACCAGAGACTTGTACATCTTGTAGTTCATATGAGCTGCCATTCACACTCTTACTCAAGCAGAAAGTGTGGCAGCTGTGCAGAGACAGTTGAGTTGCTGCACATTTCCCAATCAAGCAAGTGTGGAAGCCATTGGAGGGAATTGGATGGGGTGGGAGTGCAGATTAGGGATTCAGGCAGCGATTAGGAAGGGGATTTAAGTTTGGGGAGCAGGAGGAGAGTTTTTAGGTTTATGATGCAGGAAGGGAGTACAAGGTTAGAGTCCAGGAGAGGAGTTTTAGGGTTAGGTAGTGGTAAGGGAGCTTAGAGTTAGGGATCATCGGGGAGCTTTAGGTTTAAGGGCTAGGAAGGGAGTTTAAGGTTAGGGAGCAATTGGGGAGTTTAGTCCTAAAGAGGTGCTGTCAAGTTTTAGGTTTAAGGAGAGATCAAGGACTTAACGTCTAGGGAGAGGGGAGTGGTGTTTTACATTTAGGGAGTAATTGGGAAGTTTATGTTTAGGGAGTGGGATTAGAGTTTTAGGGTCAGGAAGCAAGGACTCGGGTTAGGAACCAGGTGGCAGTTTTAAGGTTACATTTAGGGCTCTGGTAGGACTATAAAGTTTAATATGGTCAGATGCTGGGAGGGCTTAGTAATTAAGTAAGATCAGGCTAGTGGAATTTAGGGCACTTGCCATTTTGAGCAAATGGCAATGAGGAAGTGTGTTGCAAGCTGCTAGCATGTGAGCACTTATAGTGGAATCACCAAAAACATGAGGCAAAATCAGATATATTCTGTGTGGTCAGGGACAGTTGAGAGCTATAGATCCTTGTTATAGAAGGGCATTGTCGTTTTGCATTGCATGCAATTTTTTGGAAGCAAAGTGCAAGCTTTTGAGATGATGACACCCTGTGCTAAGGATCTGTAAAATGTGTTTTGGCTGTTTGGAGGTCGTACAATATTTCTTTTGGGAGGCAATGCATCATCACTGCTCTGCACTAAAAGATCATACTGTCCATGAGGGGGGCCACATTAAAAAAAACAAGTATTACTCAACTGTATGAAAGATGCCCTGAGACAGAATGTTGCATTCTTTCAGTGTCATGCTGTTTTTCTTTCATGAGAGGCAGCATGTTGAAATTGTTTGTTATGCCTTTTTCTGGGTTCCCCAGACATACTGCAGAATGTTGAAGGCTTGACAGCATGTATGTCTCAAACCATATGGGATATTGTTGTAAATCTCAACAATTAAGACACTCAATACCCCATTTTCCAGAATCTATATTTTTTTAGATTAGTAAAACATATGTTAATTTTGTCTTTGCAATGAATGTCTGCAAAGATGATGCTTGAATAAACAATTCTCTGACTTCTAGTTCAAATCTGTCTGTTCTGTGTCTTTATGAGTATGGATGTGTATATATGTGCGTACACATAATGGAATGGTCTACTATAAATTGGGGACACTGTAAATTACTATTTCTGTTAAAGCAAACAAACACATAAAAATCAGCTGGAGAAAATGACACCCGTTAAACTTTGCATATTGTCTTGGCTTCTCAGTTACCATATTTTTTTATGTTTTCGCTATAGCTTATATTCTTGAGTACATCCTTCCAGCTTCATTTTTATTTTTTTTCTGTACAGTGGTATTTCATAATTCAGCAACTAAGCATGTGGCACTTAAAAGTGTTTGTTATACTTTTATCTGGTAATCCATCCAGCCCACACATAATTCACAGGATCTAGCTTCTTGATGTGTTTATGTTCATTTTGAATTGAGTATAGCAGAGAGATTATGTAAAGCTTTGAAGATCCCGGGGGTAGCTGCGATGTAACCTTATAATAATGCATTTTTTTGTTTTTATGTGTCTTAATTATCTCATAGCCTTCTTATTTTATTGTTCATGCTGTAGTCATCTCTTGAAACATTTCTTCTCATGTCCTCCCTTCCCCAAATGCATGACTTTATGCATATATTATATGCATACATGTATATATGTGTGTGTGTGTGTGTGTGTGTGTGTGTGTGTGCGCGCGCATATATATATTTTTTTTGTTATACGGTGTATACACTGATGTCCCTATTTGCCCCCCCCCCCCATCATTTTAGCCTTTGTCCAGATTTTTTTGCTCTAAGAGGTTGAGAGCTATGGACACTGACCCAGGAATGTGCACCTGATGATGATAATGCTGTTATCTGTGAAAACACATTTTATACTATGAAGCCTTCAGTCTTGTCACAAACAAAGAGATATAAATAAAACAGGACCCAAACATGGTCCTATGGAAGGTGACCGTCTGGCCACTTCTTTCTTGTTTAGCAGCATATTCTAAAAACAAAGTAGTAGGCTTTCAACAAGCAGTTTTTATTCACCATTTGTGCAGTTGTTTTATTTATGTTAGAAAAAGTCTGACTTTATTTCTGCACTTTTCAGTAAATAATTGTCTTCATTGGTACTGCATCATTTTGAAAGTAACACAGGAAAAGTAAAATAAGGGTGAAGTTGTATAATGCACAATGCCAAAGATAAAAATCCAGTAATGAACAAAAGGAAAAGGGTCAGCTTAAAGGAAGCAGCTGTTATTAGATAAAACGAGTGGTCTGAAATGGACTGAGGTACAAAAATGTAGGTAGGCGGTGTATAGTTCTATAAAGCGTCATCACATTGTGGTATACTGTAGGTACTGCTAAGGTTTTTGCCTTTAAAAAACTGGCACTACCCACTGACTCACACACACAAGCTTATGCTTTATTTTTGACTTAAACAAACAATGAATATAGAAACGACTTTGTTTTCTCTCTGTCTCTCTCTCTCTCTCTCTGGGAATCTTGACTTCCTTCAAAAAAATTAAAATAAATAAATAAATATATCTAAATACATGTAGCAATGACAGCATGAATATCTAGTTGGATTCGTTCTGATGTTTGCAAAATAGATAGTTACACTGATCACAGCATGACCAGGTAAAGGTTCAGCCCGGATTACTCTCAAAATAAAAACAACAAAACTATAGTGAATGCAGCCAACAGTGGAACTCAAGAGTAATACAAATCATTCATTACAAAACAAGAGATGCTATGTATAGATTTTACATGATGCAGAGGTGTCTATTTCGCAACCAGAAACCTGGAATCAGAGGAGTAACAAGAAAAGAGTGAAAACAGCATTCACCATGGAAATTGTAACGGGGTAACACAAGTGTTTTGAGGACAAAGCAAAGATAAGTAATGGTATGGAAACAGAGTCGAAGGAAACTGAAGGACTGAGGAAGATAATAGTTGAAAGATGACAGTGAGCAATGAGAAAGTTAAGCTATATACATAGGAAATGGGACATAGTGGTAACTGACAGAGTAGTGGTATAAACGGGGTGAGTGCGATGGAATTCACATAGTGCAGGTTAGTGTTGATTTTGGCAATTACCCACAACTGGGTGTGGGTATTGCAGGATTTTTGAGCTTTAATCACGATGGCGAAGCCCGAGTAATTAAGTAAAGCCAACCAGAGGTAAATACTGTGATAACCATATCCAAGAATGGATTATTGCTGTTATATAATGACATTATTTAAGAAAAAAATTGCTTACCTTTTTTAAAATAATGCCTTTTTATAATGACACTTTGCAGTGCTGGGGAGCTGGCATAGAAGAGAGCACACCGACGTCAGTTTGCCTCTGACTTTTTTATTTTAATTAAGTTATTTATTTATATGTTGTGAAGGTATGGCAATATGAGCAGAACAAACATATGAGGAAAGTAAGGGACATTCTGTTAAAGTCTGGGCAGTTAAAAGGTAAGTTCAAAAGAATTGCAGTCTTTGATATTAGTAGAACTTTACATTTCAACTGTCCAGATTTTTGCAATGTCCTGATTTTTTCTCATATTTTGCTCTGTCCCTCTTAAAATATTTGAAGATCGTTTTTTTAGCATATATTTATAAAATAAAGTCCTGCTATCAAAATACTTAAGCAACCAGACTTTTTTCTACTGGGATATGCTTGGTTTATTAATAGGCATGTTGAGTGGAGTGTTGAATAGCAATTTGCCTTTATTGTACACTAAGCAATATGTCCTATGCTGTGTCATTTTTACATTCATATGACTCAGTCAAATATTGGTTCATTTGGGGCCTGAACTTAGTGTAGTTATTATGTTCAATGAGACAGTGAGGAACGGATTGCCATAGTGTTGGAGCAACTGCAAAGAAACTGAAGTCAGAGCTATGTAGTGTAGTAGATGGTGTTTGGGGTACCTTGACCTCTGAGTGTGTACATTTGGGTGTAGCGATAAGTGTCATTGATGATGGAGAAGGGTTATCTTGGTTGAGTACAATCAAGATTCGGGAGTTCAGAACTAAGTTGGATCTGGCTTGTACTGGGAGACAGTTTGCCTTGGATAAAGTAAGGCAACAGTGTTCAAGACAACTGGAATTACTGATGAAGCAGCATATTTAATTGGATAAGGACTGTAGTGCTGATGGATTTCTGTTAGAGGAGAAAGCAAGCATGGCATCTTTCCCAATAACTGCCTTAGCTGGTACTGATAAATGTTTAGTTGTATTTTTACTGGGGGTTACAGAACAGTATACTGCACATCACTGTCAAAAAGAACCTAAAGCTACTAGGGTTATTGGTATAAGTGAGGCATACAAACAGCATCCACGAGAAAGATGCACTATTAAAGCCATGACATGTTTCCAGCACACAGAACCCCATCAAAATCTAGTACCTTTTTAGATCCTTCTCTGAGTATATGCTACTAGCTATTGTTCCTCTCTTCTGCTTCCCCCTCATTGACAGTTGCAGTGAGCCTTTTCTAACTTGGAGTACTTACTAGTCCTCCGCAGACTGGCTAGGAGAGCTGAAACCATGACAGAAGGCTGATATACTGAAGTGCAGGACTGCAGCAGCTTCATAAGAAAAATATTCCAGTTTTTACTTTTTTCTCCTTTTTTAAACAAATATCAGATGTGCAGTGATACACTGTTGTTTACTTATCTCCCAGAACATCTCAGCAGCTTTGCCGAGAAAAAGTGCTTCTGATGTTTTAGGATCGTATCTTCACAGTGTTGGATATGTGTTTAGCCCTCTGAGAGTGCACTCAAGTGTCAAAACATTTTCCCTTAGTACAAATAAGTAATAATATTTACTGTCTAAGCTGTGATTTGCTGGATATATGATGGATCCAGATTGATCACAACTACAGTGAGTGTTTGGCTCCTGCAATTGTCAGACACTGAGACAGTTTGAAATTTCTACTCTGGCTCACCTTAAAGATCAATTTATTATGTTATTTTGTAATTGGTATGTAGTGAAATCAGTTACTGACCAAAGAAAATGAGTACATTTTTAAAAATGTATTATTTTCTAATCTATTAACACTGAAAAACTTGAAAGCTTTGTCAGATGTTGTTTAAGCAGAAAGGTATCTAAACTAGCTTTTCACCTGATCTGAGTCTTTTGCTGTAATTTTTGCATCTGTGGTATACAATACAGTTAAGGGGTTATTCAGAAAAGCACAGCACTAGTAGCGCTGTACTGCATGCTCCGGAAGTGCTGCAGAACTAACTAGTGATTCAGAAAAGAGGCACACGGAGCTAAAGCTCATTAAATACTCCTTTGCATGTCTCTGAACTGGACACCTAACAGATGGAAAATAGTGTTACCATTCCACCAACCCACACAATGTTGTTCCACTGGTTCATACAGACACACACATACACACGTACACACACTCAGACAGTTACACATGCACATGATAGTCATAGTTAGCCCTCTACAAACACACACACACACACACACACACACACACACACACACACACACACACACACACACTCACAAACATATGCATGCCTTTGCAGTACTAAAACCCCACTTATTACATACACAGCAGTGTGAATGTAGAAAATAGCACATTCAGCCCCATTGCTCAGTTTGCAAGCCATCATAGTAAAGCTTACATTTCAATCACAATCACTTTATCATGCTGTTTCAAACCCAGAGTAAGCTTTTGGCAGAGCACTTGGTTAGTCTACATTAGCCGTGCCCCTGGACTGCTGTAATTGCCTGCAGCATTATCCACTAGGCCACTGAAGCACTATTAGCCTTAGGCTTCATAATGCATTGAACACCCCTGCTAGAAAAATTGATCTGCAATGCACTGCTTGTTTCTGAATACCCACCATAATTTTGCCTTTGCACAGCGTTTAATTTATTTCAAGGTGGCCGAGTCATGCATGAGATAGCCAAATTACTTGTAAGAGAACTTGAGCTTTACACATTCTTTTAAATATATTTATTTATGTATTTATTTATTTATTTGTATAGCTGTATAAGTATGTGTTTTTTAACCATGTTAGAAGATTCATGTTGACCATTTTCAGGTTAAGCCTGCAAGTAGAATTACACAAGAAAAACAATTGAATCCATGTATTAACAAGAGAAAAAAAAACAATATGAAATAATTGCAAACAGCTCATGTTTAAACAAACAGTGGAGTTGAAGAGTAATACATTGTTGACTGTAGAATAACACACTGTCAATTATACATTGCGAAACACAGGTTAAATATAATAATGGAGTTCAAACATCTCAACTTCTTTTCTCAATGGGGGACAAAGGCCTAAACTCAGGAAAAAAAAATTAAGTATCACTCTAACTAAAAAAGTTAATAGAACAACAGGTTTTGTATCAACATTAGTCTTCTGATCAATAAGTGTAAAACTCTAATGTTTGGCATTATCGGTGATTTACCAGAAAATCAAAAATATTAGGAGACAGGGAAACATGAGACAAAAATCAGAGCAGTTCTGCAAAATTTTGGACAGTTGAGATATATAATGGAATCACATACTGAACAATAGAAAGACAGTTTTATTAATTTTGTAATAAGATGGTGGAGATCTGAGTCTCTAACGTCTGTGGCACATTGCATTTAGTGAAACATTTACATTAAGCTTGCATAAAGACATATGCTTTTATTTTATTTCCTGAATTTAAAAGGATAGGGTTTTACAAGGATGGATTCCTTGATTCTAGGGGTCATGAAGAAGACTGAGTGTTCAATCTGATTTAGTTTGGTATGTGGGTAACAAGGTTGGGGAGGAGGAGGAAGGGAGGGCATTTCAAGCTGTATGTAGCTGTCTCTCTGAGAGTTTTGTGGTAAAAAATGAGAAAGGGTCCAGGTTGATGAGATTAAAAGTTATCAAGCCAAGTAGGAGAGGGATTCTGTGGGAGATGGACAGCCAGTTAGCATTGTTTAAGGTGTTGTTAGGTCCTGAACAACATGGTAAAGGAATAGCTTATTCTGTTTAAACCACTGAGTAAGATTAAATATCTCTTTCTGAAGTAAGACTTTGATGAGGGGAGCAGAGGGACCAGATCTGTAGATTACCATATCCCCTGAGTATATTAGGATGGGTAAGCTGGGAAGGTCAGAGGGAAGATTATTAACATATAAAGAAAATAGAAATGGAAATAGTACTGACCCTTGTGAGAAGACTTTGTTGAGGGGTGCAGTGTTAGATATAGTGAAACTGAATTGTACAGCAAATTATCTGTTTCACAGAAAATTGTGGAAATCATTCTGTTGCTTGTGGGCTTATGTCTTTGTTAAGTATGGATTGGTCCACAGTAACAAAGGCCTTGGTCAAGTATATGAAAATCACACCTGTTAGGTTTCCCATTTCATTCTTTTAAAGGATGTCATCATTTAGAGTATTAGTTGCAGTGATTGTGCTATGCCTTGACTCAATGCCATACCACCGGGGGATATGATTTTGTAGGCTGGAAGGTGCTAGTGACAGAGTGGTAATATTTTCCCTAAGGCTGGGATGATTGAGATGGGCCTGAAGACTTTGTGGTCTTTGTAGGGTTAGGGAATTTTGGAATGCAATTGGAAATTAAATAAATTGAAAAGCTTATAAAATAATCATTAAAATTATATATATATATATATATATATATATATATATATATATATATATATATATATAGTACTTGAGTATTATTGCAACCAGATTTTCACAAAAACAGTGGTTGCTTCCCGATCAGTGAATGTGCAAGTTAATGTGCTTGAAATGGAAAACGGTGTGTTTTCTTTAACAAAATAGGTTGGTTTCTGGAGTGCTACCAACACAAGTACACAACATACTGTTGTTGTTTCTTCATGCTCTTTATTGGCAGCAGCATGTCGCTGCATTGCAAGGCCGCCCACTGAATGTTCTTTGTCAGCCCATGCTGTGAAATAACGGCCATACTACGTACATTCCTTCCAGTTTGGCTTCAGTTGTCAGGGCTGCTGTGGCATCCTTTATCGCCGTAGCTGAATGCAAGAATTGGTTAAGGCATTCAGTAGCGGCTTGCCAGTAACAGCAGGTATCCAGGCTTTTGAGGAATGCTGTTATTTACATGTGCATTTTGTAAGCGTAGTGGAAAGTCTGTCGGATCAGAGATATATGCATCTTTTTTGAATTTGGCACCCTTACTGCAATGTTTTGGCCCCTTTTTTTCCCTCAATTCCAGCTTATATGACATGACTGACCTGATTCTATTTGGAGATCAAACACAATGCCTCTTAGCACTTGGTTCCTGATCATAACAAATGTTCGTTAATGTTGCTAAAATGTAATACAGCGTGTTTTCTTTTAACAGTACACCTTATTACCTGGACTGCTATCAGTACAATGGGCAAGACATGCTGTTGTTCTTTCTTAATGGTGTTTATTGGCACCCATGTCGTTTCCTGCAAGTCTGCCCATTGAACGTTGTGCCAGTAAACACCATTAAGAAAGAACAACAGCATGTCTTGCTCGTTGCATCGATAGCAGTCTAGGAAATAAGGTGTACTGTTAAAAGAAAACACGCTATATTACATTTTAACAATATTAACAAACATTGCAAGTGCTATTAGCTCGAAAATCTGGTTGAGATAATACATAAGTACCATCTATATATATATATATATATATATATATATATATATATATATATATATATACATATATATAAATAACTGAAATAAACTGCATATAGTCTAAACACTGTTGTTGTACAATTATTAGTTTATGCCGTGTGAAATCACTTTTACTCTATCCAGAAATACTTAATCAGTTTCTGTGTCTTCCAAATTTTTAAATCATTTTTATTTTTTTAAAATGGTTTTCATACCACTTGTGAGTTGGTGGGTCAATTTTCAAATGTAAAATATTTTGTTTTGAAGTGCATTTCTGTGGTTTTGTGCAATTTTACCCAGGGATTCTTAAAGATTATCATTACTGAACTACTTGGGCAAATCTGTGCTGTCCAATAGGGCAACATCAATGATATGCCATTAAAGAAACATGATAAAGCCACAATGAGCAACAGCTATGACCTGCTGATTATCATGCACTTGAATTGAACAACTACGTCATTAGACCTATCACATTAGTCTTCCTCCTACCTGCCTCTGCAACATGGTTACATAGGCACCTTCCAGTACATACGCACAGACACACAAAATACACATACACACACACACACACACACACACACACACACACACACACACACACACACACACACACACACACGAAAAGCTTTGTGATATCTACCTGTAGTCGCAGTACCAGATCCGATCCTTCGACTGAAATTAATGTATGTTGTTGAAAGATGGCATGTACTTTTTCCACTTTATACATTGAGGAAGAGTGGTCCTCTGATTCTTTCTACCAAGCTAATCAGATGCTGGTGATATTTTGGGGGAGAGCACATGGCTAATAAGCACTAGCCGCATCCCCGTGCTATCACATTTATATGAATCTTTACCAGTGAAACTACTGTCAGTGTTACAAGACGGTTCCTTCCTACATCTGTAGCAGCAATCTCTGAATTGCTCAGATATAAAGCACTACAAAAAACCTGCAGACAATAGGTTTGTAGAAAAGTATTAAGCCTTTCTGAATCCCAGGGTGAGTGTGGAATAATTGCTTAAACTTAAGAAAAATAAGGCTGGCAATAAGAAAGATGTTTTATTGTTAATGAAATTACAACAAGGGTGTTACAACTTAGATGCGAGCTCAGCAGAGCAAGTGCAACATTCAGTAATGATTGACATTGCTCTTTTGAGTTCTATGATCTATCTCAGAACAGTTTACAAATAAGCATAGTGAAGCTGAAATTCTAAAAAGAAAAAGTTCGGCCTTATTAGAATTTAAATATAGGAAATTAATTGATTTTTTTTCTTATTCTTACTTTTTCTTTCATTTTTTTGTGTGCGACTGCACAGAAAAAGTTGAGCTGTTTAGTCTATGTAGTGTGCACTTCATTTCATGAATAATTCATAGAATGAATCATGGGACCATGGAACATACAGCTGCAAATGTGGCATCATTTTATTGTTGTCTGTGTCACACCAACAGACTCTGCATATTAGGTAGTCTGCAATGCACTTGCACAAAGGTCAGTACTGCTATGCAGTGGTAACAACAGAGAGCAGCATAGTTGGGTGTACTGCTCATAGGATCATAGGAAGTTACTTGGCTATTGGCCCTGAGGCCCTTACAAGCCTAGCCAAGAATTTAGCCCATGTTCTGACAAGTCAGCACTTGATGACCCTGTCCAGCAGGGACACAGGTGGAATCCCAGGGGTGTATTTTCTGTTCCCTTCCAGTTATCCAGGCTGCACTTAAAAAGGGTTAATGAGGTACTCTGCTTGATGTGGAGAGGGAGTCTTTTCCACAGAAGGAGGAGTCTCTGGGACACAAATCTGCCTGACCAACAAGTCCTAATGATGTTACACACAAGGTTGAGGTTGTGCATGACAGTACCTGAATGGAGCTTGACTTTTGGATATGCAGCAGTCCCATCAAGGCAGGGTCTGAAATTGCTTTGCATGCCAGACAAAGTTCACCTCTAAGGAGTCTGTAGGAGACTGAGTAGAGGGACAGGGCCTTTCACTATTTTGAACAAGGCACTCATGTAGAAGTTGGCTCTGTCAGTTATAGGAAGCTATTTTATTTTCTACAAAAGAAGACAGTGGTGAGCCTGAGACTCTTCAAGGCGAGCAAATCTACAAGTTTAATTTTCTGTAGTTTGAAGTTGTTTTGTATTGTAGAAATAGAGAAAAGTAGAACATGAGAAGCCATATGTCAGTTTAGGGAGGAAAAGTTTTTATAGATTCATAGGTTCATAGATTCATAGGTTTACACTAGGCAAATGACCATTAGGGCCTTTTGAAGCCTAGACATGCATCCCAATTCTCTAACAAGTTATGGTGTCATTGGTAGTATAAGCAGGGACAAGTTCCAAAACAAGTAGCGAACAAACCTTTTAAGTAAACAAAAGCCTAGATGCCAAGTGCCAAGATAGCAAGGCATACACTGTCCCTATGCTCCGAAAAAATAAAGAACCACTCTTTCTACAATAAAACAATTTAATGTATAAGCACTTTCATTTTGTTAAAAGACAAAACTTCAGATACAATACAACAGTGTAAAAACATGAATTTATACTAATTTCAAAATCATGTGTTCTCCTCTCCAACCTGACACATGGTTAAAATCAATAGAATCCCTAAACCCCACTCTCTTTAAATAAGTATTTAAAAATATGCAACCTCATTATTAAGATTTATTTAATCCATAATTTACAACCACACACATAAAAAACATTATATTATACATAAACTAGTACCCTATAAACAGTATTAGTAAGAATTACAAAAAAAATTGTCTGTCTGTATGTGTGTGTGTGTGTGTGTGTGTGTGTGTGTGTGTGTGTGTGTGTGTGTGTATATATATATATATATATATATATATATATATATATATATATATATATATATATATATATATATATATATATATAAACTCAAACAATACAGAAAATATATGCAAATTGTGAATGAACATGTAATATTTATATACACCCTATCTAGTAAGTACCCTTAATTTAAAAGGGGGTAATGGATATGCTTTCATTAAGCCCTGGCCAAGAACTTGCATTTAACTTTACTTGCCATGTAATTTCCGGTTTTTACAATAACACCACCCATGGTCTACCTTGTGGGTTCCTTTCAACTCTTTCCAAAATAAAAAAATTTGAAATAGTGGCCTGAATGTTCCCTATATATTTTTAAATAGTCCATTAGTTGTTCTACCTTTCTTAATGTCATAAATATGCTCATATGTTCAGTCACACAAATGACATTCCATTTTCCTGACATAAAAATTGTTACATATTTGACATATTGTACAATAAACAACCCCTGAGGTATCACAGTTATATCTACCCTTCACAGAGACTTTTACCTCATTAATGATAGCTGTAGTGCATGCCAAGATATGCTTGCAAAACTTACATCTGTCACATTTACTCATTTTTGGGTTAGTGCATTCTAGTCCATTTTTAAATTAAAGCCCTTTCTATAAACTATAATGGGTGCGTCCCCTAATCTTTCATATACCCCTTTATCCTCAAGAAGTAGGCTCCAATTCTTGTTCAGAATCCATTTAATAACTGGGCTATCCAAGTTAAATGTGGTGACAAGTGCATTCAAAAAAGAACATTGATCATTTCTTGTTATAATTTCCTCAATTATATCCACTCCATTGACATCCTGTATGCTACTGATCTTTAAAATAGGGCTAAAATGTCTATTCTCCCTTTTTAGAGTGACTTCAGTAATAAGTTCACAATCAAAAGAAGGCAACCAACAAGAAGAATAAAAGTGATTTAATTCAAATAATGCAAGCGCTTTCATCCTGCCACAATGCAGGACTTCTTCAAAGTGTAATAAATAAAAAACACATACAAATTCATTTAAATACCCTTGTTAGTAAAACAGACGCAAAAAAAAAACCATAAAAAAAATTTAGATTTAAATCTGAATTTTGGAAGTACATCAAATTATACAGGAGGTTTTTGGATGATATTTTGTCCTATGGGAAGGACCAGATAACTCAATTGTTCCATTTATTGAATATCTGAACAATACTACAAATTGTTAAGTTTTACTTATAACTACAACAATACTGGGATAGAATATTTGGACATAAGAGTTGAACTTATAGAGGGTAATTTAAAATCTAGGATCTATAGGAAATCTACGTTCAGTAACTCTTACTTGCCATACTCAAGTGAACATCAGTTTAAGCAGAGGAGTATCGTGAAGGGACAAATGATCAGAGCAGTGAGGATGACCTCCCAGTTTAAGGACTTTTTGGAAGAGGTATATTGCCCAGGAGGTCATTAAAGGTTGGGGGATCACTTTTAAGCAACCAAACTAGGACATCAGTGACCAGTGAGAAAGGCTTGGATCAGGAATTCAAGAGAGCTCTGGTTTTAGAATACAATTACGCTTCCTATATAGTGAAAGATGTGATTATTAACAACTTAAAAATGTTGAAGTTTAACCCAGAGATGGTGGTAAAACTAGGAGAGAGTCCTAAGTTTGTCTTTAAAAGTGACAAAAATCTTAAACACACATTTGAAAGGAGTTATAGGGGAAGATGGTTTGAGAATAAAAACATTGGAACCAAAAAATGTGAAAGATGTGCATATTGCAAAAACATTTATGAAAAAGACACAATAACTCTAGGTAACAGCATTCATAGTAAGATTTGTTTTAGGAAGGGTAATTGTAATAGTAAGGGGATTGTTTACTTAGCCATGTGTCAATATTATCCCAGCTTTTATGTTGGTAAGATGGAGAGATCTTTAGGCAAACGTATTTACGAGCACATGTATAGTATAAGGAAACAAAACCTTAACAATGCTTTGTACAAACAGTCTCTCACACAACCTACACATACAGGGTTTTCTTTCGGCATTCTGGAACAGGTCTATTTGCACCCCGGAGGGGGTGATTGGGAAAACTGGCTTTGTTGTAGGGGGACCTACTGACAGCTTAGATTAAATGCTTCCACTACTCCAGGGTTAAATGACCACATTTCTATCAAACCCCTTTTGAAGAACAGAGCAATAAAGTTATAAGATAGATTAATTTGGTTAATTTGGGTTTTTTTAGGACACATTAATTGATGTACTTTAAATGATACTTAATCCAACTTGGTGTTTACAGTGTACCTTGGTACCTTTAACCTACTTTTAATATAGTTTGTAGTTTTTAGTACATTAACTCACTTCCCTGCAATGAGAGAAAAATGAGGAAAATGAGAAGAACATATGTTTTTATTAAGCACATACTAACATCTGCGTTTTAACATAAGTTGTTAAAAACAAAAAATAAAATTATGTTTAAGTGATATAATGGAACATATTTTTCTTATCTGGTTCATTTGTTATCTGGCTTATTTCTTTAGAATTTTATAACAGAATAGGAAATGGGATATTTGTTTGAAAGGTGCATGTCTTTTTTGAAAAAAAAATTCTTATGTGTTTTTTTTTTGGTTCCTTTTTTACTAACGAGGGTATTTAAATGAATTTGTATGTGTTTTTTATTTGTTACACTTTGAAGAAGTCCTGCATTGTAGCAGGATGAAAGCGCTTGTGTTATTTGAATTAAATCACTTTTATTCTTCCTGTTGTTTGCCTTCTTTTGACTGTGGACCCTCACCACATTATTTTCGGTTATTGGTATTCTGGTTGCGGTTATTCTCTGGTTCTCAGTTCAGTAATAAGTTCTTCTATCAATCCCTTAGGGTATCCCTTTTTACAAAATATATTCAACAAAGTGTAACATTCATCCTGGAAACCTTGGTCAAGGGTTGTCATACAGGCAGCTCTAACCAGCTGCCCTTTAACCACTGCTCTCTTTTGTGGATAGGGGTGGGAACTATCAAAATGTAATAACATATTCGAGTACATTGGTTTCCTTAAAATATGAGAAGTGTAAATACCTATATTGAAATCCTTAGAAATCATAATATCCAGATAAGCCATTGTAACCTTATGACTGCTATGTGTGAAGGATAAAAACTCAGTACTTTGATTTAAATATTCAATAAATTGTTGTAGATTCTCCTCGTTAGCATTCGATGATAAAAAATCATCCAGGTAATGCAAATATAACCTATTTTCAAAAAGAGCATTAGTGAATACATATAGATGCTCCCACTCCAACAATACAATATTAGTGAAAAGGGCACCAACCGGGGACCCCATCGCTACACCTTCCTTTGGGATGTAAATTCTCCTCTCAACAAATATAAAATTATTCTCTGAAATAATTTCTAATAATTCCTCGAATGTGTTTATTTTTTCTTGTGCTATACCCATTCTCCCCAAATAATCAACAAACCAACTTATACCTAAAGTGTGAGGGATGGCCGTATACAAATCCCTGACGTCAGTGGTGACTAAGATATCAGTATCACAAAAGAATGTTTTGTTTATTTTTGTAAAAAGTGCCAAGAGTCTCTACAAAAATGGCTTTCATCCCTAAGTAGATGCTTAAGAGAGTGATCCAAAAATTGAGCACTTGTGGACATTATAGAGACTCTTCCATCCACTACAGGTCTAAAAGGTGGATTTTCAAGGGATCTATGAATCTTGGGGACCCCAAATATCATAGGTATAACAGGAGAACTAACCTTCAAGTACTTATACTCACCCACCATTAACCTTCCTTCAATAAACATGTCCATTAACTGCTCATTTATTTTGTAATAGGCTACATTCAATTAATTCCTACTAGACACTTCATAAGCCCTTCTCTCCAAAATGTCAAAAATACATTCATTGTATTTATCTGTATGCATGATCACCATCCCTCCCCATTTATCGGGTTTCATTGCCCTACAGCCATTCCTTTTAATGAACCATATTTTTTTCTACATCATTTTCACTAATATTATTTATGAAACCCTTTTTGCGCTTCTCTAAACATGAAAGAAAATACAACTCATAAACTTTCTCATAAATTGTTAGTACTGGGTTTAGGGGTGGATTATACATACTTACAATTCTCAATGCATTATCAACATTAGGCATGTCATTAAATAAAATTCTAAGCTTTTACTTAGAAACATTTTGACATCCAACAATAAGTCCATAAGTTTTGTCATATCAGAGGGTACAAAATTTGTACCTTTCACAAACAAGTCAGTGCATCCACTCTCAAAGTTCACATTTTTATAATTATAAATCCTAAGATCCACCTCGGCATTGCAAATAATTTTAAATTTGTCCAGATTTATGATTTGGTCCATTGTTTGAATTTTGCTCATGGACATATTGATCAAAGGATGACAATAAACCTCCTCTTCACTTAACTGTCCCTGCCCATTTGATTGTAACATGGTGGCCCATTCACATGGTATATTCTCTGTTGGGAACTCCTGTTGAAGTTCTTCTTCTTGTTGTAATACAGTTGGTGGCTCTGCTTTTGAGTTTTGATACGTTCTGAGCATCTGAGCCTGGGAAAATCATCCTCCTCCACTGGTTCTTCATGCCGATAGGCAGGCTGAGTTTTTATATATATTTTCTTTGTAATTCTTAGTAACGTTCTTTATGGGGTACTAGTTTATGTATAATATAATGTTTTTTTATGTGTGAGGTCATAAATTATGTATAAAATAAATCTTAATAATGAGATTGCATATTTTTAAATAATTGTCTAAGGAAAGTGGGGTTTAAGGATTCAATTGATAGGTTGGAGAGGACAACACATGATTTCGTAATTAGTATAAATTTATGTTTTTACATGGTTGTATTGTATCTGAAGAAGTTTTAGTTTTTAACAAAATGAAAGCTCTTATATTTTAAATTGTTTTATTGTGGAAGCAGTGGTTCTTTACTTTTTCAGAGAGTAGGGACAGTGTATGCTTTGCTATCTTGGCTCATAGCTTTTTGTTTGCTTAATACTATAAGCAGGGACTTGAAGATGAAACGTTTACAAGCAGGGGCTTGGGAGATGAACTATTTATGTATTTACAGGCTGCCTGAGCCCATTAGAGCCATAGGTGCCACTTGAACTGAGTTAGGGTGGAACTGTGCTTCACATGAATAGGGAGCCTGTTAATGAGAATGGGTAGTCTCTGGTATACATATCCTTCTCTCCGTGAGTTCCTAGTTATATCACAGGTTTAAGTCATTAGAATGGGTAATTCCGGTGCTGTTTGTTTTGCTGATATGCAGGAGGTCAATTAAACTCGAGTCGAATCCAAAGATGCTTTGTATGCCAGGCATAGATCTGCCCTCAACAGCCTGTAGGAGACAGAATACAGGGATAGGCCTTTGTTGTGGTCTTCACAGGACATAATATTAGCAGTTCTAGCTTAAGATGTCAGCAGGTGTGAAATTCTATAGAATGTTTGTGATGAGAAGGGACTTTGCTAGTAATATCTGTGTGGGTGGAAAAGAAAAGAGAGAGAGAGAGAGATAACAATCAAGGATGAGATCCAGCTATTTGCACTCTGCAATATGGGGTGTGATGTTGTCTTGATTGTCAGTTATAGTGATAGAAGGTGAATGGGAGAATTTGTGACTGGACAAGAAGACCATGACATTATTATTATTTATTTATTTATTTTTTGTGATTTATTAAATGTTTGTTTAAGGAAGCCTAATAGCCGAGGTTGGATTAGGGCAGTTCAATTTGGGTTTGGAGAGTGACTTGGCATTTATTAGCTTGCAAAGCCAGTATGTTATCTGGGCGAAGTGTAATGTCCGGTTTGGGAAGGTGGTCACAGAGATCATTAATGAACAAGGAGGACAGTAAAGGACCCAAAACTGAACATTACAGTAGTAAATAGTATTAGTTGCTGTGAGAAGAGAGGCCGCAGTGCTAAATGAGGTTCTGAATCCAAGCTGCTTGACAGAGAGGTCATATGTGTTTATGTGTTTAAGAAGTTGTTTACAGACACATTTTTCAAAGACTTTTGCAATAGGACAAGAGGAAGACACCTTGGGTAGAGCAACAATAATAGCATGTTCAAAAGTAGGGGGAAATACAAGTAGTGAGTGACAAATTATAGACGCAAGTAAGGGTTTTGCAATAATATTTGCAGTCTTTCTAAGAAAAGTGTGTTGGAGCTTAGTGGTTTCAGCAGAAAATTGGTGCAGGTTTTTCAGTAGCTTTCTTGTTTAGTTTTTAGGTATGTCTAAAGTGGAAGTTAAGCCATACTCTGCAAGAGGATTGAGAGATAACTGCAAAGGGTTATTAGCTATAGAATAGGAGGGGTTAGCCTGAAATAAGGTATTTGTGATGCTGTGGATGGAGATAAGGAATGATTTATATTCTTCTTAGAAGCAAATTCAGCACAAAATTATCTAGACAGGTGCCTAGGGCCGAGTGATGGCCAGGGGACCTGACCTGGATTTTAAACAAAATGCTCTATTTTAACTTTAAAAAAAATGCTCCTTTAAAAATGCTTTTTCTTAACTTTTAAAAAGATCACATTGTCCAGAAGCCCTCAGCATTAACATGTGCCTACATCTCAGGACAGATTTAAAGTTATCAGTGCTAAAATTTACATCAGAAACTACATGCATCCTAAGACACTATAGCAAGGGAGATATGAAACTGCAGAGAAACTTCACTACTGCAGAAGAGAAACTTTCCAGCAAAGGAACAGTACAGTTCCATAAGTTTTTGTGTACTGTGTGAAACTGAGCAAGCCACTTAACTAGACAGCACTTTGGAGCAACTGGAAATTTGGCTAGGCTTCTTAATGGTCTCTATGACTGCATGCCTATTAACTATTCCTTATTGCATAGTTGATTTAGTTCAGGAAATGTTCATACAATATTGTCAGTAGAGTAGGTAAATGAAGATGGAAAATCTTCAAACACTGTATCTTTGCCAAATGAATCAGCTCATTAACAAGTCATAGCTTATGTCCGAGTCTTCTGCTTACAGAAGGGTAAAGGATGTATTGATTAGTGGTGAGAATATTGGTAAACAGGGTTAACACTACAATTGAATTATCAGTGCAATATACAGAAGTCTGGTATATGCTGCTGAGATGGTACTTAAGAGTGGCATTAATATGTTCTGGGAAGGATCGGCCAAGGACAATTTTGGGGGAGGATGTTTAATTGTCTTGAATAACCAAAAGGAGAGAATAGAGCAATGGCCACTAATAGAGTTGGGCAAAGTGGAGTTGTGCATTGGTAGGCTATATTTGAGATTACAAGGTCAAGTGTGGAATAGTTACTAGAGTGAAAGCTGGGTTTAATTGGTTCATAGGATGATAGGATCATAGGAGATTATTAGGGTATCGACCCAGAGGTCATTTTAAGCATAGCCGTTTCATCCCATTGTAATACCATAGAAATGCTAGTTAATACCCAAGATTGCATTTAGTGATTAATTACTGGCAATGTCTAGGAGGGTTGTGGGTGCTATCCCCGGTAAGCATTTACAATGCCCCATCCTCTCATCTAGGACCCTGTTTAACATTGTCATAGATGTGCTCTGTTTCATATGAATTGGTAGCCTGTTCCAAAGACATGGTAGTCACTGAAAGATAAATCTGTCCCTCCAGCATGTCCTATTTAAGTTGCAGGCCATATTTAAGTCCCTGGAACTGGTAGCCCTAGTCCCGTTTGATTTATGGATATTCTGCAAGTTCATCAGGTTTGGGTCTTGGATTGATCTGTAGGCCAGGCATAAGTCTCCCCCTAAGAAGTCTATATAATACGGAGTATAGTGACAGGGACTTTAGTCTGTCTGTGTAAGTCAAATGCTGGAGCCCCTTGATCTTCTTTGTTTGAACCCTCTGAGGTCTCTCTAATTGCTGTAGGTGCTTAGTACTGTACATGCCAAATGGGGCGTTATACTCAATTATGGGCCGGATAAGTGCCGAGTATAGAGGGGTTATAACATCTTTTGCTCTCAAGGTGATGCCTTTACTAATCAAGTGTGCTACATAGAAGGCTTTCCTTACTACAGTAGACACATGGTGGTCGAAGTTAAGGTTGCAGTCAACTTGTGATCCCAGATCCCTTACCACTTTGTGGGTACTTAGGGTATTGTCATTGATTTGATAGTGTGAGAAGGGACATTGTTTGTGCTGAAGGGAAAGATGATGCATTTCTCTGCATTCAGTTTGAGACTGTGACTAATACACAAGTCAATGGTCTGCGTGAGTCCCTCCTGGAGTATAGTGGCATCATTTGGGGATTCAATGATTACACCTAGTTTGCAGTCATCTGTAATCTTGGTCAGCCACAACCCTTCAGCATTGACCTGAACTTCTGAGAAGTATATACCAAATAGTAGGGAGCCCAGTACTGACCCCTGTGGCACCCCACTGGTAACAGATCTGCTGGTTGATGTGGAGTCACCCACTTGACAGTGTGTGTCTGGTTTGTGAGCCAGTTGGCAAGCCATCTTACAATGAAGAGGTTTATATTCAGTTTGCTAAGTTTATCAGTAATGCCTGAATGTGGGATTGTGTCGAAAGCCTTGCCAAGTTGAGGTATGCTGTGTGCACAGATTTGCCCTTGTCAATGGCCTTGGTCACATTTTCAAAGAAATCCACCAGATTTAACAAGCAGGATCTGCTCTTAACAAAGCCGAATTGGGTGGGATACAGGGTTTGGAGGTCACCTACATCTTTATTTATGAGGTCCATAATGATACGTTCCATGGCCTTACAGATGAGGCTGGTCAGGCTTATGGTTCTGTAATTCCCCAGGTCTGTTGCTAGGCCACCTTTGTGGAGGGGAAAAACTGTTACTGTTCTCCATTCTGCAAGAACAAAGCCCATGGTTAGGATATAATTGAAAAGAGTACTTAACGGTGATGTTAGTTCATGTTTTACCCTGTTTAGAAGAAAACCTGAGATGTCATTTGGTCTCACAGAGGCTGTGTTTTTTGCCTTGGACAATACTTTGAGGACTTGCTCTTCTGATATGTAGGGTGGGGGCTGGGGGAAGGTTTGCAATAAATTAGGAGGGGATAAGGGAGTGAAATTTTTGCCAAACCTATCTGCTAGCTGGTTTGCTATCTCTGTGGGGTCAGTGTGTGTGATACTGTTGGCCACTAGTTCCACACATGCTTGGGTATTACTCAAACTCTCCAGCTAACAGCATAAACTTGTACAGCTTTGCTCAACGTATCACTACTCCCACACATGGCATATCCAGTCAATCTGATTCAATATTAGACTGGATATTAGTGTCCCACCCTCAAATTTTCTGTAATTCAGGCACTCTAGCAAACACCTTAAGTGACCTCCTTCCAGCCTATACCCATAGAGCCCATACTCAAACTCCCAAAACTCATTCTTATAAAACAACCAGGAACCTCATCCACTTTGACCAGACTACTTTCAAAAACAAACTGAAAGCTCATAACTAGGCCCCCATAAAAACACTACCTTTAGATGATGTTGTACATTATTTCAACACAGTCTTCCTAGACACTCTCAATAGCTTTGCACCAATACGTACAAAATGTACAAAATTAACCATGCTCCCGGGCTAACAAAATCAACTAAACAAACTATTCTTGCAAGAGACTGTGCCTGGAAAGAATGGCAGAAAAACAAAACTCTGCTAACTACTAACTGAACAAAATTTCAAGCAACTCTGTAATAAGGCCAAAAAACTAGTAAAAAATTATAAGAACTGCTTCTCAGTACAACTAACCAACCAACAAAACAATCCAAAAGAGTTTTGAAAATCTGTCTCCTCTTTACTAAATCCAGGAACCTGACATAACCCAACACCCTGCAAAGACAAAAACCCACAACAAATAGCCAATATGTTTAATACCCTCTTTATTACTTCCATTCAGAAACTAGTTAATTACTCCAATAGTGACAGAAACCTAGACTCCCAAAACTCAAACAGCTCAATCCAAGAAAACAACATCCCTCTTTTTTCACTTCCAACAAATTCTTCTAATACTAACACAACCACTTCTCATTTCACTATACAACCAGTCCCCACATCCCTAGTACTTAGACTGTTATCCAAACTAAAACCTTGCTCCCTATATGCTGACAAACTTCCACCCAAGTATCTAGAACTTGTTGTCAAAGCAATTGCTTACCCAGTCATCATTCTTATAAATCATTCCATCTCAGAAACAAATGTCCCAAATATATGGAAAAAATCTGTCATAATCCCATTATATAAAGGCAGAAATTCCAATGAACTTTCTAACTATTGCCCTATCTCTATACTTTCCCCTCCATCAAAAATACTAGAAAAATGCATACATGCTCAGTTTCTTAAACACCTCACCAACAATGATCTCCTTGTCCCAACCCAGCATGGTTTCCGTCCTGCACATAGTACCATTATAGCTTTACTGTTGTTTACTGACGCAATTAACAAAGCCCTAGATGCAGGCCTAGCTACATCAGTAATCCTGTTAGATCTATCAAAGGATTTCAACACTGTGTCTCATCCTTTACTGTTAAAACAACTAGGAAAGTGTGGCTGCTCCTCTAACGCTCTACCATTGTTAACAAGCAGCGAACAATCATTTAAATGGCAAAATGAACAGTCAGAATACCAAGCCAATAATATAGGTGTCCAACAAGGATCCATTCTAGGGCCCCTACTTTTTAACACCTTCATAAATGACCTTCATAAAGTTTCATTACAAAATAAACTCATTCAATACACTGATGATTCTACCATTATCTTCTCCTCCAATGACTTCTCCGACCTCCTTAAACTCACAAAAACTCTTTTTCATCCATCGAATCCTGGTTAAATTATTTTCATCTTCTGTTAAACCCCAAAAAATCCAAACTCCTACTCTTCTCTACAAAACCATCACACAAAGATTTTAAAATATTTTCACATGACAAGACAGAAATTGAACTAGTAAACTCAGCAAACTACTAGGTATAACTATTAAATGTCGGCTCACGTTTGAACAAAATATTCTTAACACAATAAAGAAAACCCACTTTAAACTAAGTAAACTTTACTGTCATAAACTTTATCTTTATTTATTTATTTATTTTATTTATTTATTTGCCACTCCTCTCTACAAAATATTTCTACTACCATTTCAAATACAATCCTAATCAGACAGCTAAGAAATAAATCTCCTTTTTGCCTCTTGCTGATTGCACTTCTACTTTTTTGCTTTCTGTTATCTAAAATGTCTACACTGTGACTATTATTACAAGTGACTTTTATTATATTGTAAATGTCTGTATTTTTGTGATTATCATATGTCATTATTTTTCATTGTCGTGTACGTGTATGCTTCTTGTTGTTGCCTCCACTGAAAATGGGTTATCTGACCCAGTGGACTTTCCTTATCAGCAAATGTCAATAAATAAATAAATAAAAAATAAACATTACCTTTTAGGCTAAGTGAGTAGCTGCAAAAGGTCTTATGGTTATCCTTAGCTGGACTTACTAAGTTTCTCAAAAGAGCCCTTGGTTGATTTGACAAGTTGTCTTATTTGCATGTTGAAGCTAAGGCGGGTGCTTTTTCATTGTTGGAGCCTTGCCTTTGTTTTCTTGGACAGCAACATTTTGCATTTATTGTAAAGTTTTTTGATGCTGGATGTCCACCATGGCAGCTTGGTTTTACTTGGGGCTCTGGCTTTGATTCTTTCTGGTACACAGGGCCGGTGTTAGCATTTTGGGGGCCCCTAGCAAGTGTCAAGTTGGGAGCCCCTATGTGTTTTCAGTCTAAGTATTACTCTGTCATTGCTACCCCTCCTAAGCAACCTTTTAGTTCATGCTGCAAACTTTTAACAGTAGTACACACAGAATGACATGTAGCTTCAATGCTCTTACATTACAACAGGCCTGTGTACTACACTATGTTGGCCCATCTCACAAAGGGGCATTCACAGTTGCTGACATTTAGTTGCAACAATGATACATTACAATAACTTTATATACAGGGTTGGACTTAGGTGAATTGCACCCTAGACACTGCCCTCTGTTTCAGCTACACACATACACACACACACACACACACACACACACACACACACACACACACACACACACACACACACACACACTTACACACTTCCTTCAGAGCTCCCCTCTATTTCCCCCCATCTTGGTCTCCCCACACCATGCGCATTACTTTTTTTCTTCCTTTACTCACATTTTGCCTTACTCTTCAGCTTTTTCCGGATGCCATGACATTCTATGTGCTCTAATGTGCATTTTAAAGGGTTTTTTTTAATTTTTAGACAACCTTTTAATTCAGTGATTGTTTGAACAGAAATTATGATTAAGGAAAGAAATTCATTATGGTTCAGCTTTAGTTTTCCTTAATGCTTTCAACACATCTTTCATGTCCAAGACAGGGGAGTAATAACAATTTAAAACATAACTCAGTTAAGTAGGTGCCTCCAGAAGCTATAGGGGTTATAGATTCTCTGGGATGTGTTTTAGAACATTTTCCCAACCTTTTAATCCAACAGTGGTCTAAACAAAAATTATGAGTAAGAAAAGACTTTCAGTCTTTTTTTGTTTTGTTTTTTTCATTCAAGAAAGACCTAAGTTGTGACCAAGGCTAAATGTTCAAAGATGACAAAATAGTAGCTCATAATAAACTAGCAAGACAATTGCTGTGAGAATAAACAGGTCCTATCCAGGAATACAGTCTGCCTCCCTCAACCCCCCCCCCAAAAAAGACAGTAAATGCCTATGTATCCACCTGGTGTTAGGTTGTAATAGAAGCAGAGGTTCAGATTGACACAGGGATGTATTTTAAGTGTCTGCTGACATACATAGCATGCCTCCTCACCCCAATCCCCAAAGGCAGCCACCTGTATATGTACCCGATGTGCAATTGTGAGGAAAATGAAAAAAAAAAACACAATGATTACAGTAATGCGTTCCACTGTATTGTACACTGCCCCTACACAAGATATAGTAACTTTTTTGTACACCTCTGAGGTCTGTATGAAAAGTAAAAGAAAAAATTACTACACTGTCCCCAGCCCAAACACAACTTATAATGACCTCCTGTGCACATCTCTAAGGTTTGACTGTGATGAAAATTAAAGTAGTAATAACCAGACAATCCCCAGCACCCCCCATAACCTACATCAACTTTCTGTTAACACGTCAGCAGGAATGGTTTTAGAATGGGTGTAGTTTAGAGAACAGGCCATTATCAACTTTATCCTAAAAGGATCTTATCACAGCTTTGTTCAGGTTAAAGAGTGTAATCATAAAATTAATAAATTTTTTCTCCTCATTTTTCCCCAACCAGCAACAAGTTTTGTGGGGCCCCGCACAGAGTCAAGAATGATTAATGGAGCCCCCCTGTATCCATTTATACAGTCTGGGGAGTAGGGCCACCAGACTCCTAAAAGAGTTAATTGTCTGAATGTTCTGTAATATATTTTATGCTTTAGTTTTGAAATATAATTACTTGTTAGCTGCATTTTTTTACTGATACGCAGAAGAATAACATATGTGTCCTGGCATTATTGAGTGTGTGCACAGATAAAAATCAGTGATATTTTACACACACACACACACACACACACACACACACACACACACACACACACACACACACACACACACACACGCAAGCATTAGGCATATCAGCAGTAGCTTTGTACTTGTTTCAGCAAATAGCAATACACTGTGCAACACTGGTACTGCCACACCAGATCAGTGACTGCTGTCCTCAAACAGCAGCAGGGATAAGTCACTTTTATTTACCTCATTGAGGAGTAATGCATACCTGTAACTTTGCCTTATTGCAGAGACCTGTCCTGATTTTGCCTCATAATTTTGCTCTTTTCATAAAAAGTTTAATTTGCTGGTAAATCATTCAGCATTTCAGACAGTTAATAAATTTAGACATCAGAGTTTTACACTTCTTATTGTCCAAAAATTCATTGATGCAAAATGTGTCATTCTATTAACTTTTTAAGTGAATTAGAGTAATTCTTAAAATATGTTCCTGATTTTGAGTCTTTATTCTGCAATTATTTTTGGCATTCCAAAGAATTGTTTAGCAACAAACTTGAATTTTACAGTATCTGGTGTTCTGCCAGTATTTATAGAACTCCCTGAAAGAGAAAACCAATCTTAAAGATTGGAAGCTTCAGCTCTTCTTAAAATCCAAGGTGTGCATTGAGATCAGTCACTCTTGGCTGCTTGCTGATCTGTCTAGTGCTTACTTTTCTCATGTTTATCAGCTTTATCCTGAAAGGGTCATATCACAGCCCTGTTGAGGTAAAAGTGCATGATCAGGAAATCAGTATAATTTTTCTCCTCATTTTTCCAGAACCAGCAGCAGCTTTTGTGGGGCTCCTACACAGTCAAGGATGATTAAGGGGTTCCCTGCAGCCATGGATATTGCAAGTACCTAAAGCAGGCTATGTTGTTAATTTTAGTGGAGACAGTGTCTACCAGTAGGATTTAACTAAGCTAGAGGCACAATGTCAGTAGTGAAATATTTAATGGAATTGTGAAGCCTGTTACTTGATAAAACACTGTTACTGTAGCCTGAATATCTTTGAATTTTAAAGATATAAATAAGAGTTATTATTGCCCACCTGATTTAGTAAGTATATAGGATTGCTGTACTAGCTTTTGTTGGTTTGACATATGTGATGTAAAATATATCAATTTAAGATAAATTGCTGTGGTTGAGGCCCCCCCAGGAACAGGGGACCCCCAGCGACTGGAGGGTTCGCTGGTGCCTAAAGCCGACTATGCTGGTACAGCTGAGTTTATACACTTATGCAAGTGATTGTACAGGGCTTTAGTGTAACCTAAAGCATTTTTAGCACTTCTAGCTTGGAGTGGGGCTTGGAATGCATTTATACCTTCATCTAGGAGGGTATAGTTTGCCTTGGTAAAGTTTTTTAGTCTGATTTCACCCTTTGTGAGTTCTGGTGTTAGTGCCAGCTCAAAGGTGACTGATTTGTGGTCAGTTTTAACTAATGGTTGTTTAACCAGTTGATCCAGGTTAAAGTATAAAAGGGTTTTATTGAGCTACTTTGCTTCAGTCCTAAAGCACTGACATTAAAGTCACCAGGTATAACCGTGTTTTTGTTACAGCCATTGGGGAAAATTTCTAACAGGAAGTTATTGACTGAAGTAGGAGAGGAACGGGAGAAATGGAGATAACCACAATAGTTAAGTGAGTGTGGTTAAGCGAGTTAGGTTGGCTAAGATCCAGTTAAGGAATCTCATTTGTTTGGCTAGAACTCAAAGAATGAATGAGTGTTAAGAGAAGAGTTATTTTTGAGAAGTAGGACACCTCTGCTCATTCTGTGTCCTGGTCTATTTCCATAAAAGAGTTTTTAGTTTAAGAATGAGAGACGGGAGTTAGCCTTCAGCCATGTTTCAGTAACAGCTAAGATATGGGGATTTTCCTTAGTAATCCATGTCTCCAAACTGGCCCATTTATTGTTAATACCGCATCCATCAATGTTGTTGGCTCTGGTAGTGGAGTTGTCAGTGTTACTGGGAGTAGTTTTAATGGACTGGGTGTTGTAACATTGCTGAATGGTAGATCTAGAGCATGGATATCATCTAACCTGAGTAGCTTATTTTTGAAAAAGAAGAGACAAAAGTGTAGGGGATTTTTAATACAGGTTGGGAGCTTAGCTTGATACAGATTATGTTTGCCATAAGAACTGCTGCCTAGTAACACAGGTGATTAGTTTTTTTATAATATGTAAGGTGAAATGGTATATGAATGGGTATAAAGGGTGGACCAGTGGGAGAGGGAGTGGTGGGTGGGTTGGGAATAGGACAATGATCTACAACATAAAATGGGAACTGCATTGAGGGCAGTCTGATACTAAACATGTCTATTTAATGGTGGTGGGAGTCACAGTCAGAAAGAAAGGGAGTCGAGGAGGCAGAAAGGAGAGTACTGGAGAATGAAAATGCAAGGTGAGGTGAGTCTAAGTTGGGAAAAGGACAATGGCATGAGGCTCCCTGAAATTATAGAGAGGAGGAATAAAGGGGAGAGCTACAGAGTAAATTGGTAACGGGGTGCAGCTAGAAGGTATTACAAGCCAGTGTGCAGAGGGATTATAATGCCTTTTGGACTGGATGAAGATGCATGGCAAGGAAAGAGATATTGTTTACCTTCCTCTGGGGATGTAAGAGTGAGATTATTAAGGTACTTATCCAATTGGTGTACAGAGTAGATGGACAGGTAATGTCAGTTCCTATTTGATATATCCTTCGGCTTTTCCTGGTTAGAGGTCGCTACAGCGGAACTCCGGTCCGCTAATCACTGGCAGTGAATTTTTACTGTGCCGAATTACCAGCCCGATGCCCAACCTTCAAAGAAGGTACACCCATTCATGCACGCACCTACCCACATGTCTTTAGACGTCACTCAACCGCGGGGAGGACATGCAGACTCCACAAAGAAGGCACTCCAGCCGAGAATCAAATGGGAGAACTTCTTGCTGTGAGGTAACAATGATAGGGTGAAATTATAGGAGTCTAAACAATATAGGAAACTAGAGGGATGCTTAGAGAGGGCATTCTTCTGATTTAAATGACCTTTTAACCTTGGAAGTTCCAGGACATTCAATTTCAACTATTTTTTTTTCTAAATTAAAATATACTTCTTATCTTTGCTTCTAACTGATATACGTGCAATGCTTTCAGTCCAGCCTTTCCCCCCAAAGCTGGCAGATAAATGACACACTGGGAAATATTTTTCCTTTCTGTATAATATAGCAAATTGATTATTGCTGCTGTCGTAGGGCCAGATGAATGTAGAATGTGCACTCCAGAAGTTAACAATTATGTGTGTGATAGGCAGAGTCTGTAAAAAGATGTTTTTTCCTTTGGACTGTAACAAGGCAGACAAAATACAGGCTAGAGGCTTAGCTCAAGTGATTTCCATATCCTCCAGGATTTTATCTCCTGTGGACTTCCCACTGATGTGGACATCCCATGCTGAGAAGTGGAGGAAAGTGAGTGGTACTACTTCAGTGCCAAAGGGACCTTCTAGGCTTGAGAACATCATGTCTGGAGAAGCAGCTTTGCAACTCCTGGACCAATAGTCTGTACTATTCAATACCTCTGGCCTTCCCCTCAAGAGACCACAGGGCCATCAGAATTTAGCACGTCCTCTTGAGCTGACTCACTCTCACAGATCATCAACTCAGACACTTCTCTGCAGATACTTGACTCAGATGCCAGGTTTGTAATCACCAAGGGATATACAACAAAGTTCTTTTTGGCCCTGTTTGTGAGAATAACAGCAGTTGAAAAGTGGAACATTCCTGTCCATTGACCTAGACCTCCAACTTAGTCAATCCTTCCAAGAAGACCTATGCAAGCAGGCATAGGGGGAAATCCACTCAGTTAGGCTCATTTCCCGTGACTGTACCACATATCATAGGGAAGTTCTTGTACTGCCCCCCCCCCCAAGCCCCAATCCGGGCTGATTTTGGTTGGCCAAGGACTTCATGCATTTTTTTCACAGCCTGAACCTTCAGTTGATCCAGTTATCAGCCTCCCTTTCCCACCAGGGAGTTGGAATCCTTGGACTCAGAAGAGAAAGACCTGGCTTACACTTTCCAGGCAACTCCCCATCTAGGTTATGATACAGAAGCCAAGGACACCCTATTCTACTGCTGCTCCAGCAAAGGATGTCTCATTTGGGAATATCTAATGTAAGATTAAAGATTTCATCAAATGGGAGGCAAATCAGATCTCTGATGCCCAGAAATGTTATTTCATCCCTTTAGTTCTGGATGCTCCAGACTTAAAGGTTATTACCTCCTGCACCAATTTCGCCCACCCTCTACCATTCTATATCTCTTTCCTACCCTACCTAACCACCTACTCCATATTCTGCTGATCTATGCTATCTTCCTTATTGATGTTATATCCTAACTTCTCTGTTCCTTCCCTCTTTATCATCCTTACCTTCACTTATTTCCTACTGCAACCTTTTATTCTGCTTTTCTGCTACTCTCACTAACAAGAAAAAAAAGTTTTTAAGTTTTATACTAATATTCTGTCCTAATATACAGGCTCTCTTTTACTGACTTTTTGCACTTAAACCTTTAACTTCTTCATAACACCTTCTTGCCCCTTTCTATAACTTATCTGCCACGCTGAATCAAACTTCCTAAGTAAAAAGATTTGTATGCAAATATAATCACTTAAACTCCTCTATAAAATTTTATATGTTATTCTTTCTTGGGCACTTTTGTTTATCTCCCATGTAAAATTGTATGTATATGCCTTTCAAAACTGACTACTCTCCTCTGTTTTTAATTTTATAGTTAATTATGTAATAGTTGTATTTCTTTTACTTTGTTCTGGAGCTTTTCTCTCCAGGCCACCATTGAAAAGGGTTTCTCACCCAGTCGGACTTTCCCGGTAACCAAATCTCAAATAAATAAATAAAAATAAAATAAATTAGAAGATCCCTTTCTGGCTAAATTACTGGTACCAGACTCCCAAACCTCTGCCATCAGGAAGCCTGACCACTTTTACAGGGTCCACAGTTCCCACAACTACCTACAGAAAAATCCTCAACATGTCCAGCTGTGGTATTTCTAGATGCTGAAAAAGGCCTAAGTTGTCTCCAGCTCACAGTACAATTCTCAATAACCAGGAGACAAGAATCTTTGACTGCTTTGGGAAGAAAGTTTATACACTAGCAACTCTATTGATGTTCATCATGCTGATCACTGCTGCAGTAGCCTTAGCTATAACAACTGGCCAACATCCAAAGCTTCAAGGCACCTTTCACATCCCCAAACTGGCAGTCACCTCTAAGCTGACTAAACAGATAGATATGGGAGCCAAGCTCTTCAGAGCTTTCCTGCCTTTGAAGAGCACACTCCTCTGAGGGCTTTCAAGGATTGACATTTGGCTTGCAGTATTCCTTTGGTGGGCAGATAAATTCCCATTGAAGAAGAACCTTCCACTTTTAAAAATTGCTTGTTTTATATTTTTAAGCTAGGAGTTTATATTTTAATAAATTGTCATGAGACTGTACCTTTAAACAGGAGTGCACTTTTTTCCAGCCAGTTTAAAATAATCGAAAACCATTTTTCTTCTGTGGAGAAATTATGTTTATTTTACTTTTGGGGGTTGACAAGGTGTTAAAAAGTACTTTTTACTGTGTTTATGTGTGAAATGTGACCTATTTTTTTACCACCTTTTGCTGCTTGTTTTCCTTGGAAAATAAGCAGCATTTTCAGCTTGACAATGGAACAGTCTTAATAGTCCGACGGTCGGTCCTTCTCCAGCCACAAAAAAGAAAAAGTTAAGCAAAAAGCCTTTGCCATCACAGCAGGCTAGCAGTTTGCCTCAGTTGCAAGTGGGTGACTCTGATGTGGCCAGGGCTTGTTCCTCAGACCACTTATCTTTAACCCCAGATTCCTCTGATGTAGCACTTACAGTACTATGAACTGGTGGTTAGCCACATCCTCAGTTGCCTTAGGATAACTTTCTCTCTCTCTCTGTCTCTCTCTTTGCGAAATTCCCAGTTATCCAAGATTTGTCCAGCTTCCTACAGTATCTTGTCAGGACACAGTTTTCTTTATGTAGACCCTCCTATTCCACTAGCTGACAGAGTTCTGCAAAAGGGCAACAAACTCCTTTCTGGCTCAGATAGTCATGGTTTTGTCAAGTGTGAGCCACTTATTGCCTTCATCTTCCTGTCTCAGAAGACCTTCTCCTTTTAAAGCACAAGTGCAAGAGACTGTGATTCTATATCATACATTAAAACTGCTCCAACTCACAATCTGGATACTGTAGTTTTAATTCAAGACAGAAGTTTTATTATCTAGACAAGTCTTGACAGATACATCAAGGAGTAAGAAAACCTAATAAAGTCTTATTTGAAAAAAAATAATGTCCTTATTGGCACAAAAGACATAACAAATTAAACTTACACAGATCCTAGACTATGTTTCTGAACTCCTTCTAAAGTTATCTTTTAAGACACATTGTTCAGCATTGTCTATGTGCCTTCCTTGACCTCTGGGCCCAAGGTTAAATTATTTCTTAAAGGAGGTTTTGCATTTCAACCCACCAAAACAGTCCTTGTATCCACTGAGACTCAGACGTAGCCCTGGTAGCATTAGGAAAGCCCTCATTTGATTTGTACATAGCATCTTCTGATAATCCTGACATAAAATGTCATCCTTTTTTGGCTATCACATCAGAAGGAGGTTTTCAAATCTGATGCAATCAATGTTATGGAGTGTTATGTGCTCTGATTCCACACAATTTGGCATAAAGAAAGAGTGGCTTTTTTTCTAAAATTCCTTCCTTTACCTTTAAATTTATATTGGTATTGTTAATGAAAAGATTCGGTTCTCCTGCTTCTAATCTCACCTTAAAGATTTGAGTCCTAAATTTTAGGGGAATGAATTATGCTTAAAGTGAATCCTATAATGCAATTATTTGCTAATACTTCTAGAACTAAACATATCCAAAAGTCTGAGCAACATTTTGTCGGCTTTGCTGCTAATATGTAACATATTGGGTACTCCTAAAGAAAAACGAATCACTCCCAAGTGGATGGTTTCATGCATTGGGTTATTTTATGATTTCAGAGTGAAACCCTTTTATGAAGCTAGTAAAGGGCACAACTGTGGCTACTGCTGCTATTTTCAGATGAGTCGTCAATTGGAGAAGTGGCCACCTGAGCCTCAGTATATGTTTGCCAAGCACTATACATTAAACAGAGTTCAAGGAACACATACTAGAACTGCTGCCTGAATTCTGGATGCACAGATTTGCATTCTGCCTATCCAGTACCATGGAAGACAGTGTCACTGGAATATATACCTGCATGAGATAGTCTGTATAGCAACATATGGGGACCAAGTAGAGAGATGATAAAATCATCGAGCAAAGGAGAGTAGTATTCCTGGAACTGAATTCATCCTTAAGTCTTGGTGAGTACCTTCGTGGGGTGGACCCTGTTTTTAAAAAAATTTCAACAGGATGACACTGAGATATAGACTGTGTTTTATATCGTACATATCGTGGACAAAAGTAGGTTAAAAATAAAAAAGACAGCTGTGTGCACAAGTCCCAGGATAAAAAGTACCCAATTCTGGTAGGGTCACTGGTGCCAGGACTGGAAAAAATGATAGCGTTGAATCCTCAAGACATGAAAACATTCCTACAAAGGGGTTAGGCCAGGCTCAGGGGGATGATGGCTTCTCGTTGTAGAAGGAAGTAGTAGACCACAAAAATTACAAAACAGGTAGACCAAAAAAAAAGCCATAAAGATGACAGAGTGGACTGTTGAAGAGAAAAAAGAAATTATGTATTGTTACTATTATGCAAAAAGCCTATAATTTCTGGAAAGAAGATATACCAAAAGATTAAGAAAGAAATTAGAGAAGAGAAAAATACTTGCACAAGAAAAACTGTCAAAAGCTTCAAATGCAAATTTCTGTTCATTAATACAACAGGTTCAAGAAAAACATTATATAGATCAAGAAACTTTAGGCCATTTGGGAAAAGAAGCAACTGAGGAAGTGTGAAAATATAAAGAACAGACTCTAGAGATCTTTGAAAGGTATAAAAAAGAAATATGCAGATGGGAAAGAAAGAAAGAGAGATCTGATATGGTGCAATATTTATGCAAAGGAGAAAGCCAAATTAATCAGTAAAAAGAAAGTAATCCCAAAGATATTAAAAAAAAAATACAGGCAAAGGCACCTAGATATGGAAAAATTCAGAATACAAAAAAATATCACAAAGGGGAATGTAGAACAGAAGATTAGTAAAGTAGAAGTTAAAAAATAGAATCTGAAATCATGCAGTTTCTGCAAAGTGAAAAGATTTAGTGCAGAAAGTCTAACACAGGTTATATCGCAGCATGATGGAACAATGAGCCCCCCAAGTAAGGAGAAGCAAGAGGAGCAGGAGACACCTGAAGAAGAAATCTGGTTATGAGAAAGAAAAGAGAAGTAATGTTGTTGTTGTTTGTCTTTTCGGCTTTTCCCAGTTAGGGGTCGCCACAAGCGGAACTCCGGTCCGATAATGATCGGCAGTAGATTTTTATGGTGCCGTGTTGCCAGCCCGATGCCCAACCATCAACGAAGGCACACCCATTCACGCATGTCTTTCGGAGGCCACTCGACTGCGGGGAGGACATGCAGACTCCACACAGAAGGCACTATGTTGCAATATTTATGCAAAGGAGAAAGCAAAGCTAATCAGTACAAAAAGATATTTGAACAGGAATACAGGCAAAGGCATGTGAATATGAAAAATTTTACAATACAAAAAATAAGAAAACAAAGAAGGAAAGTAGAAAGGAGGATTAGTAATCGAGAAGTTAAAGAAATAGAAATTAAAGTTATGGATTACCTGTGAAGTATAGGATTTAATATAGAAAATCTAATTCTGATAACACCACAGCAGAATAGAATAATGAATCCCAAATTATTGAGAAACCAGTGGAATGGGAAACATCTGATCAGTTGCCATACAGAGACACTTAGGAGCCTTTAATAAGAAACCAGTACGGAAGTTCAGCTGGAGTTGCACAACTAGGGAAGGAACAAGAAACTATGGCAACTCTGATGCATTCAATGTTGTGGAGTGATAGGCTAGTGAGTTCCCATATGAAAGAGCAATGGATGACACAGGATGAAATTGTAGAGAATATGACACAGGAAGATGCTCGAAAACTTTCTGTAGAATGCCCACAGGAAACTGAGAACAAAGAATATGCCCTCAGTTTAATTGAAAATGATCTAAGGGAAGAGTTGCTTGATTTAATAGACATGTTAAGATTAATGAAAGAAACAGATTATAGAATGTCAATAAGACCCAAAATGTTAGACGTTTGATAAAACAAATGAACACAGTAATCAGAACTGTTCACAGAAATTCATGAAATATAACAGAAGTAAATAGGATGTATGACTGTGCAGCTAAATTTATAACAGATAAAGTCTTACCACAAAAATACAGGGCAGTAAGGGAAAGGAATGGGAGAAATCGTATGCCATCTTGGATGTACCAAATAGAGAACACTATAAAGCAATTAAGACAAGAAGTGTCACTGTTAGAAGAGTACCGAAGAGGGAACAGATCAACAAAAAGATGTGATAAAAACAATGTGCAGTATCAGAACAGATCAGAGTTTATCGTATGCTATTGCAAATAATAAACTAAGGATATCAGCATAGGCAGAAAAACTTAGAAGAGGTGCAGATAATATGAAGGAAAAGTACAAAATAAACAATTTATTGATGACCCAAAACCATTTTTATGGAGAATTAGGAAGCAAGGCAAAATGAATAGAAGCATCACCAAAAAAAGGAAGAAATAGACACATTTTGGAGAAACATCTCTGAAGATCTTGTGGAACATAACAAAGACGCTGAATGGACAGAAGAAGTAAAAGAAAGAATAAGAAGTTGAAATGTACAGGATATATATAAAATGAGATGAAGTAACATTCAGAGAAATTGAAAGAGAATTAAGAAAAACTTTTAATCGGAAAACCCCAGGCCCAGATGCAGTACTTAACTTCTGGCTAAAACTATTAACACCTTTACATGAAGATTTAGCCATAAGTAAACATTATAGCAATAACCCACGCCTGGGTGTGGGTAATGCTAAATTTACCCACGGTTGGCGTGGTTTGGTCCCGAGGTAAGCCCGAGGCACCAAACAAAGCCAACCGTGGGTAAATTTAGCATTACCCACACCCAGAAGTGGGTTATTGCTATTATACCATGACATTATTTAAGAAAAGAAACTGTTACTTTTCTTAAATAATGGCATAGTATAATGCCTGTTTACTGCCCTTCCGCAGATGTCTGGCATCTGCGTAGTTCTGATGTACCGCGTGCCTGCGCAGTACATCAGAGCTGTGCAAAAGCAATGCAGAAATCAAGATCTCCGTTGCTTTTTGAGTGTCCTATGTTAAATGAGTTTAACATAGCGAGACAGTTTTAAAATAAGCAACGGACATCTCCGTTGCTTATTTTAAAACTGTCTCGCTATGTTAAACTCATTTAACATAGCGAGACACAAAAAAAAAAGCAACGGAGATCTTGCTTTCTCCGTTGCTTTTTTTAAAACACTGTCTCGCTATGTTAAATGGGTTTAACATAGCGAGACAGCTTTAAAATAAGCAACGGAGATCTCCGTTGCTTATTTTAAAGCTGTCTCGCTATGTTAAACCCATTTAACATAGCGAGACAGTGTTTTTAAAAAACGAGTTATACTAAGGGAAAAAAGTCCGGGGGACCGGACCTTTTTCCATTAGTATAACTCGATTTACAACGGGCACGCTGGCCAATCAGCGTGCACGTTTCGGGGGGGTCATGGTATAATATTTATATGTGCACCCCAAACAGATGCCAGCCCAGTTAACAGCAGGAAAAACAACACTCCACCTTAAGAGCAAACCTCCAAGCTGTCCTAAAAACTACAGACCAATTATTTGACTTCCTATAATGTGTAACCTATATGATGGAATTGATGCTTACAGAGTTTATAGTCATTTCGACGAAAACTCAATCATGGCAATAGGAAAAAACGGTAACAAAAGAAAGCCATATGGAATAAAGGATCATTTGTTGTTAAATAAAGTCATAATGGAGAACTGTAAAAGGGGAAAATAATCTAAGTATGGCATGGATAGACTACAAAAAAGTATTTAACAGCACCTCACATTCATGGATAAAAGAGTGCTTAAAAATATATAACATATACCCTACATTGATCGATTACATTACAGTGACCATGAAATAATGGCAAACCACTTAGGATAAATTATTATTCCAAGGATAAAAATTCAAAGGGGGATCTTCCATGGTGATGCTGTCACCACTGGTCTTTGTCTTACTCTTAATCCATTAAGTTGTCCATTTAACCAGTTAGGTCATGGCTACAATTTTGCTCCCAGAGAACAACATAGCATAGGAACTGTTCATCTCCTATTTGTGGATGATCTAAAACTGTGTAGTTTCTCAGATGAGTAACTGAAAGAACAACTACAAGTGGTCAAAACTTTCTCAGATGATATAAGAATGTCATTTGGTCTTGATAAATTGTGCAAAAGCAACCTTTAAAGCAGGAAAACTGCAATACCAAGAAAATATCAGTGTGGGACAAGAATGTGATATAAAAGAAATTGAGCAGGAGGGAGTGTATAAATATTTGGGAATTGAGGAAGGATCAACAATAAAACATTAACAAATGCAAATAAAACGTGGTAAGGAATATTTTAGAAGATTAAAATTAACACTGAAAATAGATTTGACATCTAGGAACAAAGTCCAAGCTATAAAACAATTGGCTCTTCCGGTCCTAACTTACAGTTTTGGAGTGATTCACTGGATCTAAAAGATATTGGACCAAATGGACAGGAAAACAAGAAAAATGCTTCCTGCTTATCAAATGCTTTATAAAAATCATTGTATACCAAATTGTATATTTCCCGTTCTAAAGGAGGTATGGGCCTCCTTGAAATTGATTACATGTATAGATTTGCAATTGTAGGACTGCATACATATCTGCTGACCTGACAAGATCCAAATGTAGTGAAAGTTTTAAAACATGAGGAGAATAAGTCTAAGATGACTTCCCTGCTTAGTTTAGCAGAAGCATATCAGTGTCAAGTGGCAATGGAAATTAAACCAGAAGTAGAAAACACCCAGGCAGCAAGTGAATGTGTCAACCACAAAAGAAAGAATATAAGGTGAAGGATCAGATGAGAAGGTAAGAAATATGAAAAATTCATAAATATAGTTGCAATTACAGAAAACTCTTGGAACAACCTCGTGTTGATCAGGACCAAAACAGGAATGGTTAAGTAGAGGTGAATTTAAACCAAAAGATGAAAAGGTTAATACAGGCAGCCCAGGATAGTGCACTATGTACACGTTGGTTTACAAAGTCCATTGAACATGTGGGAGAAACAGACAAATGTAGGTTTTGTAAAATAGAACTGGAAGCAGTCTCACATCTTGTTGTTGAGTGTAATCCCCTAGTGGCAAAAGGACTGTATACTGAAAGACAATAATATGGCAAGACTGTTGCATTAGGGATTCTGCAAACGTTATAATACTGAAGTAACTGAGAAGCTTTGGAAACATGAGCCTTGAAGCAGTATAAAAAATGATGAAATTGATATCACTTGGGATCACCCATTACTGACAGTTCCAAAAATAGAAGCAAGAAAATCAGATATAGTCCATGAAAAGAAGACAAAAATAGCACTGAGCATTGAAATTTCTACACCTGATGACTGCAGTGTCTTACGTGTAGAGAAACATAAAGTCACAAAGTACCAGGATTTACAGGCAGAAATGAGAGGAATATATAAAGATAGTTCCAATAGTAGTAGGAGCAATGGGTCTTATAAAAAAGAATTTACAGCCGTACTTATAAATGTTACTGATGCATGTAACACTATATGAATTGCAGAAGGAGTCAGTTCTGGGCACATTGTAGGTGCTGTGAAGAGCATTTTTAGCTAACATCAAACATTGAAACAATACTAATTTCAAGAACTTTAATCTTACTTTAATTTAGGGATGGGGTCCATTCCTGCCATGCTATTAGAAACCCAAAAGACTTGGAAAAACTAAACCAACATAAAATTAAAATGCCACCTTTACAGAAGTGTCTCACCCACACTCCATTAAAACATATTTATCGTACATAACTTTTTATTTTATGTACCTTACATAACTTTATTTTATCTGTCTTACATAACTCCTTATTTTATGTAGCTTGTCCTGTTGCTATGTTGATGCATACATTTGCTGAATGGTGAAACTCAGTCCTTATTAGGCCTGGATTCCCTACCAGAACAATATTATAGAGGAAACCTTTGCCACATGAAAGGTTCTAAAGGCATGATAAAAATAGAGTGTTGACTCTGCTGTATGAGTAACAACTTGTAGCCATACAGCCTTATTTGGTTTCTCCCTCATGGTTGGCATGGAGGTCCTAACTGCAACATGACAGATTGTAATGGCTCTACTTGGAACTGCATGATGTGAAGTTGTTAAATCTCGCCATTTATTCTCACTGATGGGTTCAGAGCTGATCCCCGGCTCTGACACGGTCGATACCAAAGCTCAAGGTTTGCCAGCAGCTCAAGACCAAGCCCTTTATCCCACAATGCACTGCTGGAATTACCTCAGATGTAGTTTGCTGCGGCAAGAGAGATCTCAGTGTTCCAGCTAGCTCGGACCATTTGTGAGAAAAAAACAGCAATTTTTATTTAAAAAAAACTTTCTTTTTGTCTTACATATTTTCATATAGATAGTTGTGTGTTAGTGTTAAAACTTTTAATAATAGAATCTGTAGTTTCGGATAGTTAGTGCCCTGTTGGCTTAGTTGCTTTGTGTGGGCCTTTTAGCCCTATTTAGTTATTAATCTCTATTTTCTAATAGTCAGGATTTTTCTCTGTGGGCCTCTTTAGCCCTGTATTTGTAAAATATAGTTTAATTGTTATAGATAGTGCCTGGGTTGGGCTTAGTTGCTTTGTGGGTCTTTACAAGGAAAGTAAGGACTTTATATTGATTTTTGTTTTACTTTTACTATCTTGGATGACAAGGAGAAGTCCCATCCTAAATCGGGATTCAAGAAATGCCCAGATTGTGGGCAGAAAATGTCCGTCACTGACAGACACATTCAATGTGTCTACTGCCTGGGGGCTAAACACCTCCAAGACACTTGCAGCATTTGCCATTCTTTTTCTTCAAGAGTCCTCTTGAAGAGAAGGAGGAAGCTAATAGACAGGGGATTACTGCAGCATTCCTTTTATGAGATGTTGAGTAGCCATGAAGGTACTAGCACGTCTTCCAAATCCTCCAAATTCACAAAATCTTCATACCCCAAAGTGGCAAAAAAGGCAAAAACTTCAGAGGGGGGATCATCAGTTCCACAGACCTCGGAACCAAGTGTACCTTTGATTTGGAGCCAGCTCTCAGTATTGGAGGTGGTCTCTGAGGTTCCCTCTTCTCCTCTGCTCCAGTCAGCACCTTTGGTGCATTCATCTAAGTCCTCAATCAGCCTTTCAGATTTGGACATGGATCAGCTAGTGCAGAACCTTTTACAGGCACCAGGACTTGCTAAATTGTTGTCAGCCCCAACCAGCTCATCGGTGCCGCAGACCATGGAACCAGATTTGTCTACTCCTCCTCTGAGCTCTACTGGACCCTTGGAGCTGAAGGAAACTGAACCGATGATTGTCGAACCCTTGGAGCTGATACCCGCACTGGTGTTATCGGCTCCATCTACTTGGATGTCCTCGGCACTGACCAAGGACTCTAGGAGCCGGTGCTCTCCCGTCGGGTCCGAGGAGGATAGTCGGACCGATTTGTCGGTGCCGACTATTCTTCCCGGGGCTTCAGCTCGGATGAGCTCAGCTCCTACCTTGGGCTCAGAGCGCATGGTTTCAGTGCGGGAGGATCGGATGGTACTTTCGGGTCCGTCTACTCCTTCTCATTGGAGCCATGGTGCCTTCGATGCTATGAGAAGAGTCCTGTCTCCAAAGACATCGTCAGCATCAATTCAGCCTTCCCTCTCCCCTCAAGCTCCTGTGACTGCTTCTTTGTCTACCGGTCCCCCTAAGTCAGAGGGGCAATTGGCAGTCCAAGACCCCTACTGAGGATGAGTCCATGCTCTTGAAGGCTTTTGGTTCTCAACCTTCCACTTCTTGGGTGTCTCTGCCTTATGACGAGCTCATGGAACTGATCTTTCGTAAGGCGTGGGAGTCACCGGAGGCCATGGAACCTGTTCCTCGCAAGCCAAATAAATTCATGTCTGCCCCAGTGGACAAGCCATTTTTGACCAAGGGAGTGCCTGTTGATGCCATGGTGGTAGCTGCAGCCACCAAAAAGGAGGTGTCTGAGACATCCGCATCTATCCATCCTCCTAACTGAGATTCTAGGATCATGGATAGATATGGGAAATGCATGTTTAGTTCAGCGACTTTTTCTCTGCAATCACTGAACTACTTAACCTATTTTAAGAGACTACAAAGAGATCTCCTAAAAGGGCTAGGAGATTCTCTCCAGGGTACAGTAGCTACAGGGTTGGCCGAAAAAGTCAACGCCCAGCTCGCTACCCTAAACTCAATTGTAAACTCGTCCATGCGTCTCATATCTTATGCAGCTGATGGTTCGAGTAAAGCTGCTAGTTCGGGCATTGCTCTCTGAAGACAAGCTTGGATGCATTTCTGTTCCTTTTCGGAACCCTTTAAGTCTTCCTTTATCAACACCCCATTCGATGGCTCATCACTGTTTGGGCCTAAAGTAAAGGAAACTTTAACCAGGTGTGAGTAGGAAGGCAAGACCTTATCTGCCGTTGGAGTCCATTTTTCTACCCCTACCCAGCCCTACCCCAAGGGCCCTAGGGGAGGGAAAATGTGGTTCCAAAAAGCACAGGGAGCCTTTCAGGACACATGTGGAGAACCCCCCTCTAGAGGCAGAGGAGGGGGTTATAATGGAAGACGCCACCCCCACGGCAGAGGGGGTCTGCAGCAACAGGGTGGCAGGGGTCAGTTCTCTGGTCAACCCTACCAGCGCCCCTGAAAGGGGGCCTGGCTGTTCGGCTATGGAGGCAGTCAGGGGTCACCTGTCTTTGTACCCAGAAGCCTGGCTAAACATAACATCAGATACATGGGTGCAAAGCATCATTTCCAGAGGGTATTTCATACCGTTCTTTACCCCTCCCATTCCTGTAAACAGAATCCCAGATGTTCCACCCAGTCTAATGGGAACAAACAATCATAGAGGTCCACAGATTGCTAGAAAAAGGAGTCATCCAACCAGTCCCAGCAGACCAAGTTGGATTCAGAACTTACTCAAGATTCTTTTTAGTACCAAAGAAAACAGGGGACTGGAGACCTGTCTTGGACCTCAGCAGACTCAACCAGTTCGTAAAGAAAGAGAAGTTACGAATGGTCACGCTTCAGTCCATTCTTCCCTTTCTAGGGAAAGGCAACTGAATGTGCTCCATAGATCTCAAGGACGTGTACTATCACATAAAGATGAACAGATGCTTCAGAGATCACCTGCGTTTCCGGCTGGGAGCCAATCATTACCAGTTTTGAGCCCAGCCCTTTGGTCTCACTACTGCCCCCAGAGTGTTCACCAAATGTATGACAGTGGTCAAGGCTCACCTGAGACGTCTAGGATTCCAGGTGTTTCCATACCTAGACGATTGGCTCCTCACCGCTATCACCAGGCATCAGTTGACTCAGGCAACACAATACACTCTGACACTCTGCCATCAATTAGGCATTACAATCAACTTCGAAAAGTCTGCCTTATCGCCATCACAGCATACCGTTTTTATAGGAGCAGAGTTAGATACCTCAACTACCACTCTACGTCTTCCAATCGAAAGAGTCTCACTTCTCTGCCAACACATCAGTTCACTGGTATCAAAGAACAAAGCTACAACAGCAGAGGTCTTGAAGGTGCTAGGTTTGATGGCAGCAGCAATCCTGGCTATACCACTCACAAGGATGCATATGCAAATTCTTCAATGGCTCCTTTTTGCTCAGTGGTCTTACCAGAAACTACCAATGCACCACACGATTCTCATCACGGATTCTTGCAAGAGAGACCTTCGGTGGTGGTTGACGTCTCTTCATGTCATAATCAGAAGACCCTTTGCCCCCCCCCCCCCCAGTAGCCACTGTGACCACGGACGCTTCCCTGATAGGGTGGGGGGGCATTTTCAGGGAAAGACTGCCCAAGGCACATGGACAGATCAAGAATCACATCTGCACATCAATGTTCTAGAGTTGAGAGCGGTACTCCTGGCATTGCAGTACTTTCAGAACTCTCTTCCTCTAGGAAATATTGCAATTCAGATGGATAACATGTCAGTAGTCTGGTACTTGAACAAGCAAGGTGGAACCAAGTCTTACCCCCTTTGTCGAGAAGCCCTCAGGGTCTGGCAATGGGCTGTGTCATCCCAGCATTTTCTGTTAGCAACGCACATCCTGGGGAAATCCAACATGATAGCAGATAAGCTAAGCAGGACGATATTGCTCCCTCATGAGTGGTCTCTCAAACAACAGGTTGCGGAGTTGATTTTCTGCAAATGAGACCAGCCTTGCTGTGACCTCTTTGCCAGCCACATCAATTCAAAATGCAGAAGCTACTTTGCCTTAATACCACCTCTGGGTCATCCCCCGAGAGATGCACTTTTACACTATTGGCCCCCTGGTCTCCTTTATGCATTCCCACCCTTCCCATTGATACCCAGATTTTTACAGAAAGCAAAATCGCTGGGAAGGACTGTTATCCTCATAGCCCCCTACTGGCCTCGACACATTTGGTTCCCGTTTCTCCACCATCACCTGTTGGAAGATCCATGGATCCTGGACCCAGTTCCGGACCTTCTGATGCACCTGTCAGGGGACTTCCATCCTTCACTGCAGTCCCTGAAACTGACTGCTTGGCTAATCCACTTCCCCTAATTGCCAGGCTTCATTCAATTTCAGAAGATACAAGACAAATTCTCTTGTCTTCTCACAAGCCATCTACCAGGAAATTATACGGCAGTAAATGGAAAAGGTTCTCAATTTGGGCCAACACGCAGAACATTGACCCTTTCCGAGCTCTACTATCTTCTATTTTAGAATTCTTGACAAAGATTTTTAAGGAAGGGGCAGCAGCTGCTACAGTTCGAGTTCAGTTAGCTGCCATCTCATATTTTCACCTTGGATTTGGTGGCTCAAATGTTATGGGCCATAAATTATCTAAGACTTTTTTTAAAGGTGTTCTTCACATGAGATCTCCTGTCAAAATTCCCTATTCTCCCTGGAATTTAAACTTTATGCTATCTCAAATTATTCTTCCCCCTTTTGAACCAGCAGCTTCTTGTGATCTCAAATATTTATTCTGGAAAACTGTTTTTCTAGTGGCCATTACTTCTGCCCACAGAGTGTCAGAACTTCAAGCTTTATCTGTCAGACCACCTTACATGATTTTCCATGCTGATAGAGTATCTCTCAGAACAAACCCTTCATTTTTACCTAAAGTCTGTTCTGAATCAAATATCAATCAGGTCATTGAGCTGCCAGTCTCTTTTCCCAACCACTCTAGTAAATTGTAATACATGCTGCACAAACTTGATGTACACAGACAGCTCAGATTTTATCTTGACAAAACTAAGGATATTAGACAATCAGATCAACTTTTTGTATCCTTCTCAGAAGCCAGAAAAGGCAATCCAGTGGCTAAAACAACCTTATCTAAATGGTTATCAGATTGTATATCCTTTGTTTATAAGAATGCGAGCATGCCATTGACACACAAACCTAAGGCTCATTCTACCAGAGCCGTTTCTACGTCTTCTGCCTTTCAAGCTAAATTGCCCCTTGACAATATTTGCACTGCAGCCACTTGGTCTAAGCCTCATACCTTTATCACACATTACAAAGTAGATAAGGCTTCCAGGGACAGGTCTTCCTTTGGTTCCACGGTACTGAAGAACGTACTTCCATGAGCCACCCAAGATCGAGGGTGCTAGGGACGCTACCCATCAGTGAGAATAAACAGCGAGATTTAACAACTTCTCATAAAGAAGTTATGTACTTACCATAACGTTCCATGTGAGTTGTTTATCTCACCTTTATTCTCACGTCCCTCCCTCTTTCCCCCTCCTGGTTGACTGTTGACTTAGAGGCTAGTACCATCCTGTTTTTTCAATATTTCTTCTTCCCCATCGGGAAGTGTTTCTTTGTAGAAATAAATAAACGAATATATATATTGTTACTCGCAGCAAACAAAATCTGAGGTAATTCCAGCAGTGCATTGTGGGATAAGGGGCTTGGTCTCGAGCTACTGGTAAACCATGAGCTTTGCTATCAACCGTGTCAGAGCCAAGGATCAGCTCCGAACCCATCAGTGAGAATATAGGCGAGATAAACAACTCACATGGAACATTATGGTAAGTACATAACTTCTTTTTTTGTTTCTCTTATTAGCCATGGCTATACCAATTGTGTAGTGTCGCTTTGTGTTGATGCCTGTGTACCATATTATTTCAGACAAAAAGGGATTTTCTCCTGCATCTTCTTCCATTTTCAGATCCTTTTTGGATTTCTGATGATACTTTTATTCAGCTCATTCTGTGGAGCCTTTATGGCTTCTGATTCTTGTTAGCACCTGCTCAGTGTAGCTGTGATCTGTTTACATGCCAGTTTCAACAGCTGTATAGTATAACCCATTACTGCAAAGAGAAAAATGCTTTTGGCAGGCTTTAATGCCCTATAAGACAAATGAATATCTCTACTTAGAAAATGAAAAGCATTGATGGACAATATCCACTCCTCCTAATCATCTCTGTAAAGCAAGAGAAAATAAATCCCAAAGCACAAGCATCTCAGTTCATCAAATTCCATTTTCATCTGAAGTAGGACTCTTCACTCTGCCTCTTTCCCTACAGTAGTGGCATCCTTGAATTCGTTATATTTAGGTAAGGAAGATATGTGGGGTTTGTGGGGCACTGCAGCATAGCAACTCTGCAGAAACATTCTTCTTTTGCAGGAAACAGTTTTTTCCTGAACACAGAATTTGATGAATTAATGTAATGCACAGCCAGATTATTTTTCATTTATGCATACATTTTCTGGTATGTGCATTATGGCAAAGAAAACAGACTTAACCTCCATTTTTTTGTTTTCCTTCCATGTTCTATCTTTTGACTAGTTCATCCCACTGGGCATTCCAGAAGCATTTGCACAGAATGAAAATCCTAAGAAACTGCAGACAGAAGACACTACAAGGATTAAAACGGTAAGAAAATGAGCCTTGAAATAAATAACCTACTATTGCTAGCAAATACACACGTACGAAACAATATATAAGATGATGGGCATAGTAGAAGTACATACACATTATGCAAAATAAGAAAAATACAGAGAAGGGCAGTGAAATAATAATCTTTTCTCTATAGTAAGTGTGTTTCCTACTTTTACTCAAGACAAAACAGATGTTCAATAAAGTACAATTAATCTTTAGGTGCTTCTTTTACAAAATGTAATTGTAACCTGGTGATTTCATGTAGCAGTGTATATTTGCCATTTATTGCCAAAGGTTTCCTTTGGCAGAATCCCCCCTCATGCAAAGGCACATGCATACACTAACAAAGTGCACCCACATCCTGCGTAAGGGTGACCAGGCCGACACTGTGCACCCAATCATCTGCTTTACAGTACACATAAACTGTTGTTAATGGATGCATCAGGTTTTATAATAATCAGTACAGTTAGACTGCATCAAGGCTGTGGAACTGCAACAATTAAAACCTGAGTCTGAGCACTGAGGTTACATAACTGTATTATAAATGAGTTGCTCACTCCAGTCCATGAGGTTGCCAACATGTTGCAACAGAATAAAAACATCTGTGATTCTAATAAATTCAGTTCCATTCGTAGAAACAGAGCTTGAATCAAAGAATGCAAACATTTTTCATTTTATTAAAAACTTAGCTGTGACTGCGATGGTGGTGCTGCGGTAGCGTTGTCACCTCACAATAAGACGTTGTCCTGTTTGATTCTCAGCTAAAGCGTCTTCTGTGTGGAGACATGCGTGAATGGGCGTACCTTCATTGAAGGTTGTGCATCAGGGCCGGCAACTTGGCACGTAAAAATCTACTGCCACATCCCACCCCCACCCCCTAGTAAAGAAACCACCATAAAAAACTTCTCCAAAGCCAACTTCATGCTACTCAAGTCAGAAGTGACAAACTTCATGACACCCATGCAGACGGGAACTGAAAGTTCAACTGCTGAATCCTACACTAAGGCACTGTACGAGCACATCCACTCATGCATGAATCGTGCCATCCCAAATAGAACCAAAATGCTCTCATCCAAAAAAAGGAAGCCAATCTGGTGGTCCCTTGCCATAAACAAACTTTACAACAAAAGGAAGAAACTTTTGCAGAAAAGAGGAAAATCCCAGGATGCAAAAAACTCCCTTACTAGCCTCAGTAAGAAACTGAGATGCCTCATAAAATCCTCCAAAGCTAGTTACGAAAATAAAATTGCCAAAGATTCCAAAGACAACCACAAAGCATTCTATAACTATGTCAAGAATCTAAATGGCAATGCTCAGATCTGCTCTGAGCTAAAACAGAATGGCATTAAATATACTGATCCGAAGGATATTGCCAATATCCTGGCAGATCTATTCAGTGCCAACTTCACCCCTCTCTCACCCCCTAAATGGCCCATCTCAATACCGGAAGATTGCCAAATTCCAGTAATAACGGCCACACAGGTACAAAACGCACTCTCTAAAGCCAAGAATACAGCATCCATGGGACCAGATGACATCCCGGGCTGTGTACTACATGAACTACAATATGAACTGGCACCTCACCTAAGTGTCATGTTTAATCATAGCCTCACCTCAGGTTTTGTGCCCACTGAGTGGCGCAGAGCTACAGTTATCCCAATCCACAAGGGGGGATCCACCTTGGATCCCGGAAACTACCGTCCCATCAGTCTGACAAGCCTTATCTGCAAGGCCATGGAGCGTATTATCATGGAACTTATAAACAAAGACATTGGCAACCTTCAAACACTGGACCCCACCCAGTTTGGTTTTGTGAAGGGCCGATCTTGTCTCCTGAACCTGATTGACTTCTTTGAATCAGTCTCCAGAGCCATGGACAAGGGTATGGTGGTCCACACAGCCTATCTAGACCTTGCCAAGGCCTTTGACACCATCCCCCACTCTGGAATCATAGATAAACTTACTAAGTTGGGCATTAATCCCTATGTCACCCAATGGGTTGCTAAATGGCTTACTGATAGAACCCACACTGTAAAAGTAGCCGACTCCAAATCCAGCTCCAGACAAGTGACAAGTGGAGTACCTCAGGGTTCAGTCCTGGGGCGCTCTTGTTTGGCATCTACTTCTCTGAAGTACAGGTCAACACTAAGGGACTCTGGCTAACAAAGTTTGCAGATGACTGCAAACTGGGAGCCATTATTGAATCCCAAATGATGTGGATACTCTACAAAAGGGCCTTACAGAAACAGATGCTTGGTGCCAGAGCCATGGGCTCAAGCTCAATGCCAAGAAATGTATTGTTATCCCCTTTGGGAAAAAACATGTATCCATGAATTACCATATAGGTGGCAGTACACTAAACACAGAAAGTGTGATAAGAGACTTAGGGACACAGGTGGACAGTGGTCTCACCTTCGATAACCACATCGCCACAACAGTCAGGAAATCCTTCTATGTGGCACACCTCATCACGAAGGGCTTTTCATCCAGAAAAAAGGAGGTCATTGTCCCACTGTACTCATCCCTCATTAGACCCATTATAGAATACAATGCCCCATTTGGTATGTACCTCATAAGACATCTGCAACAACTGGAAAGGCCTCAGAAATACCTCACTAAAAGAATCACAGGCCTAAGGCAGATGCCCTACACTGACCGCCTTAAAAAACTCCAGCTATACTCTGTCGCATATCATCTACTCAGTGGTGATCTCTGCTTAACATACAAGGCCATGTCAAACCCAGAGCTGTTGGACATGCTACATTTAAAGAAATCCCAATCCCTCAGAGCTACACACTCCAGGGATCTAAACCTTGTCATCACAATAAACAAAACATGCTGGAGGGATAGGTTCCTGACCCAGAGACTCCCCAGACTCTGGAATAGATTGCCCATACATGTCAAGCAGAGTGCCTCTTTGGACCTCTTCAAGAGGAACCTTGACGATTGGATGGGAGAAAAGAAATTCACCCCAGGGATCACGTCAGTCACCCTGCTAGACAGGGGTCCAGGAAAGTAAATAATGTGGGAAGAAATAGCCAGGGGATTGTTATGGCTAGGCTTGTATAGGCCCTAGGGCTGATAGCCTAGTACCAACCTATGAACCTATGAACCTATGAACCAATCATTAGCGGACTGGAGTTCTGCTGTGGCGACCCCTAACCGGGAACAGCCGAAAGACTCAACAACATTAAAAACTTAGCTGTGGACTAAAAAGGAAAAAAAAAGGAGCCTGTTTTTGTCTGGGATGGGGGAGCTGGAATAGACCATAGGCAGGTATGGGAGGAACAGGGAGAAGAGAAATATCTAGAGCAAACAGAAACAACTGAAGGTAATGTTCTGCAGTATGACAAACCCAGAAAGGAAAATGAAGGGATGCATACTCTTGTACTTAAGAGTGAGACGAACATAGCAGAAGTAATTAAAACATGGGCAAGTAGTAAATGGGACTGGGATATGGACATCCCATAATATCACCTGACCAGAGATGATAGGCTAGAAATGGAGGAGGAGTAGCAGCCTATATAACTAGGCATACGCTGTGACTCCTGGGATACTGCCCATGTCCCTTACGGACAGAGCAGTCTGTAAAATGACTCAGGGCACCAACACCCAAAGACCCACTACCTCGATACTACCCCATCTCATATCTGGGAATTAAGATATAATATTGTCATACTGGTATTACTGGCTAGGATTATAAAGGCTTTAGTGCTTTTAACCTAGTAATCATCTATGAACCTGTAAGGGATTTTTAGAACTGGTAAAAGGACTAACAGAGCACCAGGTGGCACTACAGATGGTAAGTATTGTATTCATGAGATAAAGTATAGAAAAGAGGGATAGTGGTAAAATAGAGCTGATCAGCCATGGGAAGAAGGGGGCAGTGGCAGATTTAGGAAAAGAGTGCAAGACTAGCACAAGAGGAATCATGCCATATTCATGGGGATAGCTCAGCATTAGCAAACTGGCATAGTTCAGTATCCAGATCAGTAAAAGCCACACAGCCTTCCTGAAGACACTGGAGGGTATAAATGTATCTCCAAACACCATCGTATTGGGTGACTTCAACTACCCGAATATAGACTGGGAACATTACTCAAGCCCTAACTTTCTAGCCCAACGGTTCCTGGAGTTCATAAATTCAAATGCCATGGAACAGCTAGTCACTGTTCCCACGAGAGGAGAAAATATACTAGATCTCATTATCACAAACATGGGGACAAAATGCTCCACACCGAAGTATATCCCTCATTGGTGCGATCTGATCATAAACTAATCTCACTGGAAATCCACATCCCACCACCACCCCAAACAAAAAAGACCACAGTGAAGAACTTTTCTAAAGCAAACTTCACACTACTCAAGACTGGTGTGGTATCCTTCAAGGCCCCTGAGCCAGTGGAAACCACAACCCAAGCTGCGGAAGCCCTTACAAATGCCTTCTATGAACACCTCCAGGACTGCATGGATCAGGCAATCCCAAATAAAACCAAGACTCTTTCCACAAAGGGCAAATGTCCAGTCTGGTGGACCCCAGCCATTAACAAACTTTACAATAAGAGGAGAAAGCTATTACATGATAGAACAAAATCCATAAAGGGAAGTCACCCCTGATCATTATTAGTAAAAAAATACGAGCACTCATAAAATAAACTAAGGCCAATTTTGAGAGAAAAATTGCCATGGATTCAAAGAACAATCATAAGGCCTTTTTCAGCTATGTTAGGAACCTGGGTGGAAATTCCCAGATATGCTCAGAATTAGTCCAAAATGATACAAAAATCACTGAACCCACAGACATTGCCAACATACTGGCAGGCAGGTTCAGTGCAAACTTCACCCCCTCTCCCCCCCAAAAGGAGAGATAATTATCCCAGCAGAGTGTAGCCTCCCAGACATCTCAAATGCGCAGGTGAAAGCTGCTCTCTCTAAAGCTAAAAACACAGCATCAATGGGACCGGATGGTGTCCCCAGCTGTGTGCTACACGAGCTAAATGAGGAATTAAACCCGCACATAAGGCAGCTGTTTAATCTCAGCCTTACCACAGGATACGTGCCCAAGGAGTGGCGTACGGCAACTGTGGTCCCACTCCACAAAGGCGGTGCCTCTATGGACCCTGGTAATTACTGCCCCATAAGCTTAACAAGTCTAGTCTGCAAAGCTATGGAGAGGATCATAATGGAGCTCATAAACAAAGATATAGGGGACTTGCAGACATTGGACCCGACCCAGTTTGGCTTCATCAAGGGCAGATCATGCCTTTTGAACTTGGTCGACTTCTTCGAAACAGTCACCAAGGCCATTGATGAGGGAAAGGCAGTCCATACAGCCTACCTTGACCTTGCAAAGGCCTTCGACACAATACCCACTTGGGTATTGTAGAAAAACTTACCAGCTTAAATGTAAACCCATATGTCACAAGATGGGTTGCAAACTGGCTTAAGGACAGAACCCACAGGGTTAGAGTTGCTGGCGCTATGTCAGACTCCAAGCCGGTCACAAGTGGTGTCCCACAGGGCTTGGTCCTTGGCCCCCTATTGTTCGGCATCTCCTTCTCAGAAGTACAGGCCAACATGGGAGGACTTTGGCTGACAAAGTTTGCAGAGGACTGCAAACTGGGCGCCATAGTGGAAAGTGCATCGGACATGGATATCCTTCAGAAGGGACTCACGGAAACAGATAGCTGGTGCCAGAGCCATGGCCTGAAGTTAAACGCCAAAAAATGTATAGTCATACCCTTTGGGAAAAACAAGGTAACCCCAAGCTACCATATAGGTGGCAATCCACTAAGCACAGAAGAGGTTATCAGGGACCTGGGTACCCAGGTTGACAGTGGCCTTTCTTTTGACACTCACGTTGCTAAAGTGGTTAGAAAGACCTTCTACATTGCCCACCTAATCATGAAGGGATTTACATCCAGATCTAGTGAGGTCATTGTTCCCCTGTACTCTTCACTTATCAGACCAATGATCGAGTACAATGCCCCATTCGGGATGTATCTCACCCGACATCTGCAGCAATTGGAGAGACCCCAAAAGTTCCTCACCAAAAGGATAAAGGGACTCCAAAATCTGTCATATGCTGCCAGATTGAAGAAACTCCAGCTCTATTCAGTTGCATACTGTCTGCTCAGAAGTGACATGTGCCTGAC